>NW_022436949.1:30727171-30897584 GCF_009761245.1 Sapajus apella
TGGATGAAATGTTCTGTATGTATCTGTCCATTTGTTCCAGGGTATAGTTTAAATCCATTGTTTCTTTGCTGACTTTCTGTCTTGATGATCTGTCTAGTGCTGTCAGTGAAGCATTGAAGTCCCCCACTATTATTGTGTTGCTATCTCATTTCTTAGAGTTATTAATAATTATTTTATAAATTTTGGAGCTCCAGTGTTAGGTGTGTGTATGTTAAGGATTGTGGTATTTTCCTATTGGACAATGTCTTTTACCATTATATAATGTCCCTCCTTGTCTCTTTTAACTCCTGTTGCTTTACAGTGTGTTTTGTATGATACAAGAATAGCTGCGCCTACTCACTTTTAGTGGCCATTTGCGTGAAATGCCTTGTTCCACCCCTTTACTTTAAGTTTTTGTGAATCCTCATGTGTTAAGCAAGTCTCCTGAAGACAGCAGATAGTTGCTTGGTGAGTTTGTATTTATTCGGTGGTTCTATGTCTTTTAAATGGAGCATTTAGGACATTTACATTCATGATACTTTTTGTTGCCTGTTTTTTTTTTTTTTTTTTTTTGCTTTTTTACATGTATTTTTGTTTTATTGGTCCTGTGTGATTTATGCTTTAAAGGGGCTCTGCTTTGATGTGTTTCCAGGATTTGTTTCAAGATTTAGAGCTCTTTCTAGCAGTTCTTGCAGTGGTGGCTTGGTAATGGCAAATTCTCTCAGCATTTGTTTATCTGAAAATGACTATATCTTTCCTTCGTATATGATGCTTAGTTTCACTGGATACAAAATTCTTCACTGATAATTGTTTTGTTTGAGGAGGCTGAAGATAGGGCCCCAATCCCTAACTAGCTTGGAAGGTTTCTTCTGAGAAATATGCTGTTAATCTGACAGGTTTTCCTTTATAGGTTACCTGGTACTTCTGTCTCACAGCTCTTAAGATTCTTTCCTTCATCTTAACTTTGGACAACTTGAAGAAAAAAAAAAAAAGATCTTTTTGTGATGAATTTTCAAGGTGCTGTTTGAGCTTCTTGTATTTGGATGTCTAGGTCTCTAGCAAGGCCAGGGAAATTTTCCTTGATTATTCCCCTGAATATGTTTTCCAAGCATTTAGAATTCTCTTCTTCCTCAGGAACACAAATTATTCTTAAGTTTGGTCATTTAACATAATCCCAGACATCTTGGATCCTTTTTTTTTTTAATTTTATTATTCTTTTTTCTTTGTTTTTGTTAGATTGGATTAATTGGAAGACCTTGTCACCAAGTTCTGAATTTCTTTCTTTTACTTGTTCAATTCTATTGCTGAGACTTTCCAGAGCACATCACATTTCTAAAAGTGTGTCCAAAGTTTTCTGAATTTTTTGTTATTTTTCTTCAAGGTATTTATTTCCTTGACTATTTCTCCCTTCACTTCTTGTATACTTTTTTTGGATTTCCTTGCCTTTTCCTGGTTCCTCCTTGATTCACTTAATAACTATCTTCCTGAATTCTTTTTCAAGTAAATCAAGTATTTCTTCTTGGCTCGGATCCATTGCTAGTGACCTAGTGTGATTTTTGGGGGATGTTGAAGAGCTTTGTTTTATCGTATTACCAGGGTTTGTATTCTGGTTCCTTCTTATTTTGGTAGACTCCATCAGAGGGAAGGCTCTTGTTCAGATTATTTTGTCCCACAGGGTGTTCCGTTGATGCAGTACTCTCCACCTTTCTCTATGCATGTGGCTTCCTGTGAACCAAACTGCAGTGATTATTGTCTCTCTTCTGGATCTAGCCACCCAGTGAGCCTACCTGGCTCTTGGCTGGTACTGTGGGTTGTCTGCACAGAGTCCTGTGATGTCAACTGTCTATGGGTCTCTCAATCATGGATACCTGTATCTGTTCAAGTGGAGGTGGTGGGGGCTTAAATGCTGTCTTTGAAAGAATTCATTTTTCTTTTTATTTTTTAATTTTCCTTTTTTTTTCAATTTTTGTCAAATGTTTCCATTTTAGTTTTAAAATTATTTTCTAAAAAAAACTCTAATATTAATTTATTTCATATGTAAATAACAAATTACTTTAAATTTTCCCACCTTTTTTTTCTTACCTCAGCCAATAAGCAGTTGTAGAACATTATGTATCTCTTGGAAAACTTGATTGTCATAGATGGATAGTGCAGATTATCTATCACAGCCCCATGCTAAATCCTAGTGTGAATAAAGTAGAGAGCTATAAACAATATTTTATACTTTCTTTGCAGCCAGGATTGTTGCTATTTAGAAGGATGAGCCATTTAGTTTCTGCCAATCAGATGCATTAAGAGGTGCAAGGAGTGGAAAATCCATTTCGCTGGATTATGGCAAAAGCAATGTTTAGAAGCCAGGAGTTATAGTAGCAGCTTCTTGATTTTTGAAGAGGCTCAAGGTTAACAAGCAGTGTTTATGGTGGCAAATCTAATATTCTGCCTGATGTTGGCAAAGGCAGCACCTCCTCCTATGACCAAGGCCAATATATGTTTCGGGAATTTGTTTTTGGAGCCTGATGCTATTGATTCAGCCCTCCAGATCATCCCAGGAGTGAGATTCAGCCATGAATGCCTTTCTGTTTAAACTAGCCAGAGTAAATTTGACTGTTTTTAATTGGGAATAGTGACAAAGGCAGTAATTAATAGACAGAAGTAGTGCAGTACACTAATCTTGCTAATTAAAATGTGGTCCTCGACTAGCAGTACTGATAGCGACTGGGAGCTTATTAAAAATGTTAAATCTCAGAACCCATACCAGACCTTCCAGTTCAGAACTTGCATTTCAACAGAATCCCCAGGTGATCTGTATGCATATTAAAATGGAAGCCTAAAAATGAGTAAATGCATAATTTAAAAAGCATTTTTTAAAGAAAAATATGCATAAGCTTGATGAAGGTAAACAGGAGATGGTTAAGGGTTTAGATATTAGCAGCTAAAATAATAACTAATATACAATACGCAGTGGCCAAAGTAGGTGCCCAGATTGTTTCTTGATGTAAGGTGAAAAATAGACTGTATACTTAGACTGTTAGGGAAATGGAAGGAAAAATGACAATATTGGTATGTTTAGGCAATTTCCCATAGTTTTCAGAAATATCCCAAAGAAAGAGATATTTCAAATAAACCAGAAGGTATTCTTTCTTAAGCAGAGATGTAAACATACAAAGCAAAAGATATCCCAACTCCTGCAACTGAAATTGCCCAAAAGTTAACCAATTTGGATTATTCCAGGGCTTAAAAGCCAATTGCAGATACACTCCAAATTACTGAAGCAGCAATGAATAGTTGCAGCAGAAGTATACCTAAATAGAAGTTAAGGCTGTGATCAGAGTTTTCTTTTGCTTTTGGGCTTTTGTTTGCTTTCTATTAAATGTTTTCTGGAAGTCAGTGGGATGTAGCACTCAGACTAAATCAGATAAAATGTGTAGCCTTCAGTCCCATGCATTAGGAGAACCACCATTCATTTGAAGATGGAAGAGGTAAGCAGGCCATGGAGACAGCATGTAAAAGATGAGAGACTTCAGTCTTGAAGTCTTTGGTTGTTATTTTCAGATAGAATTGACTGGAAGTTAATAGGCAGGAATTCAATTGTGCTTTTGAGGTAACAAGATAATTATATTGCCAGAGGAACTTGAGATGGAGTTTGGACAAGTCACCAATAAATTTCTAGTCTTCACTCAGCTGTAGCTACAGGAACCATTCACTTCCCAAAGTCTTTCTCATTTGTGAGCACAGAAGACAGTGGTGAGTCAAAAAAATGTCCAGGAAGGCAAACTCAGGTATTAAAAAAGGACAAAAGATAGGAAGCCCTTCTTAGAGATCTTAATCAATGACTGCTAGACAGTCTCACTAAGTACTCTCTTACCATACTCCAGCTCAGAAGAATCTTACCATTGCTAATCCACTGACAGCTGAGATTTTCCAGTTATTCATTTTAAAATAAAGTTTTCATTATGATTATTATTTTTCTTTTCTAATGATATATGTTGGTTGTATAATGAAAGAGAACTTATTTCTCAGTTTATTAGTTGCTGGTTTTTGTTCGAACCAGATCCCACATCCATTCTGATGGGGAGAACCATATAACTACATAGCTGAGTCTGATATTAAGGAGTTTAGGGCAAATTATTCCCTTGGTTCAACTTATAATTATGTTTAATCTATTTCCCATAGTTTTCAGAAATATTCCAAAGAAAGAGATATTTCAGAAAATATCTGAAAGGGGTTATATTAGAAAAGGGCTATATTAATATGTGGATGTGTAAATAGCAAAGGAGTGGATTTTGCAGGGACTGCTTGTTGTCCTACCTATTATCATATTTGTCTTTGTTCTTCGTAACAGCACCTCCATTCATCAGCAGGAAGGAGGTATCTGCCTTTTCAAAAAGATATTCTTGAGACGTCACTTTTGCTCTTTCCTCACATTAGCTGGAACTTAGACCTATGACGATAGAGGCTAAGAAATTTAGTCATTTTGCTTGGAAGATTGCTTACCTGAATTAAACTAAGTTCTAAGTTCTAGTAGCTTCTATACCAATATTCCTCTTTATTGAAATATTTTACTAGAAACATTTTCCTTCATTTTTATATTCATCTCTTTTTCTTCTACAACACATTTCTACTAATATATTTTCTAGACTTACTCTATTCTAGCACTCGTCTTTTTTCAGTTGTGATCCTATTCAGTTGTTTGCAAACAACTCTGCAATAAATAATCCCTCTAATCCCTCAACATTACCGAAAACAGACTGTTTTCCACATCATTTGGTCCTAATCCTATTTGACTTCTCTGGAGACATGCTGGCATAGTTGACCACATGTTTCTTGTTACTGTTTCTCTCCTGGCCTTTCATGACATTAATTCTTTTTGTATTCTTCTGCATATGTAAAAATACTACTAAATTTTTTATTTGGTTTTGCTTTCATAATCTTTCCGCTAAATTGAGTCACTTCTCACTGTTACTGTTTTTTTTTTTGTTCCCTTTCAATGTTTCCTTATAAGAACATTCTTATTTCAGCAAATGTTAATTTCTTAGATATGCCTAGCAACATGTTAGATAGATACCCGTAGCTATATACACAGTAATCTTATATTTTACATTATATAAAATGTCAAAAATATGATTTATAATCATAGTATAGCAATGATATTCTTGTTCCTCTATAGTGACTATAACATGCTTTTAAAAGTTGTAATCAGTCTGCAGAAATGTATAACTGACTTTGCCTGAGAGAGGTGGTGATGGTTTTAATAAAAGAAACTTCAAGATATCAAGCCATATTAAAGCAAAACAGAATTTATTAAATTTGTGAGGCAAGGGAGACCTGCCTTTGAAAACACAATCTCTCTCAATGGTAGAGTAGTCTTAAATATATTACAGAGCATAGAAACTGAGAATTTCTATTGGTTCCAGCAAAAGTAAAGACAGTGCTGATTGGCTTTTAGACCACAGAGGTGCTTCACTATTCTCACTCTTCTACTTTTAAAATCATTTTATTCTGGGCTTGTAGCTTATAATGTGACTTAAAAAGTAAAATATCTTAATGACTTATGTTTTTCAAAGAAAAATTTTCAGATTTTTTTTGTTGATGTTGTATTCCTTGATATTTACTCAAGTTAATTAGTTCTACAGTTTTATAACATAAATGACAGTAGAAGCATTCCTGTCCCAGACTTCAGCGTGTTGAAAAGATCAAGTATAATTCTGAGCCCTTTCAATACAATGTCCCTCACTATCAGATTGGGAAGCCATATGTTAATTAGTTGTCATATCATATCATGAGACTTATGTCCCAGTATCTATAGGGAATAATAATTATAGCAGTAAAAGCCCTTTAGTGAGAACCTACAATGCCATAGGAATTACGACCATATTAACTCATAATTCTATTACATATAGTTTGTGAGACAAGAAGAAGTTACTTGAGCTTCTTCATTGAATAAGCAACATTCCTGGAATGTGAAGTGAAGCAGCCTAGCTCCAGAACCTGTAACTACCTCTTTCCTAAGTTCTATTAAATGACTGAGTAGATTACTGAAATATGTGAAACTCCTGTGTGTATATAAGAGTTGATGATTTTTTTTTTTTACTAAATGTACATTCAGAAAGAAGTGAAGTGTCAGAAACTCTAGATTATTGTGATAATTTAGTTAATATCTTTAAGATACTTAGAATAAGGTTTAGTTCATAGTGTTCAGTAAATGTGTTCTATCACATTTACTATTTTTAAGGCCTTCCTATAAGCTGGGTACTTCAATAAAAACTTTATCTAGATTATCTCTTTCCATCCTTTAAGCAATCTGGAATATTATTTTATCCTGTTTATCAAAAATAGGATAGAAACTTAGAAACTAAGTAATTGTCCAATGCCACATGCATAAGTGCTAGTAGTAAGATTGTAACAAAGTTCTATCAGTTTCTAAACTTTATGCTTCCTGTAGTTCAAATGACCCACTACAAGAATGTATATAAAAATTTTAATTAAAAGGTAAGGTGACACACTAGAAGCATTCTTGTTTAAAATTCCATGTTATGCCTTTTCAATTAAAATAAATTATCTTTTTAATTCTTCTTTATATGTGAAAATTACTGTTAAGGTACATTGCAAAGGATAATTCAACTTTGAGATAAAATGTATAATTTTTACCTATTGACTATTTTCTCTATGCTCAAAGACAAGTAACTGTAAATCATGTTTACTATTTGTCATGGAATAATTAACCTCTTTTCTCTTGAAATACATTCTTTCTTTCTTCTTCATGTGTGAAAATGACTATTAAGGTTCATTAAAAGTCCCAATGAACATAACAATTAGATACAACTACACACCTATTACAGTGGCTAAAATAGAGAACACTGACAGCACCAAATGCTGATGATGCTGATGAGGATATGGAGTAACAGGAACTCTCATTCATTGCTGGTGGAAAGGTAAAATGATATAGCCATTCAGAAGACAATTTGGCAGTGCCTTACAAAACTAAACAAATTTCTACCACATGATCCAGCAATCATACTTGGTGTTTTACCCAAATAAGTTGAAAATTTATGTTTTTAAGAAAACTTGCACACAGATGTTTATAGTAGCTTTATTCAAAATTGCCAAAACTTGGAAGCAACCCAGGTGTCCTTCAGCAGGTAAATAGATAAATAAACTCTGGCACATCCAGATAATGAAATATTGTTCAGCACGCAACAGAAATGAGCTATAAAACTCATGAAACTCATGTGTATGTAAGAGTTAATGATTTTTTTTTTTTTTACTAAATGTACATTCAGAAAGAAGTGAAGTGTCAGAAACTCTAGATTATGTTGATGATTTAGTTAATATCCATAAGACACTTAGAATAAGGTTAAGTTGAAAGTGTTCAGTAAATATGCTCTATTGCATTTACCATTTTTGAGCCCTTCCTAAAAGCTGGGTACTTCAATAAAAACTTTATATAGATTATCTCTTTCCATCCTTTCAGCAACCTTGAATATTATTTTATCCTGCTTATCAGAAATAGGATAGAAGCTTAGTGCCACATATATAAGTGATAGAAGTAAGATTTTAACATAGTTCTATCAGTTTCTAAAATTTGTTTTTAGAAAATAAATTTCTAAAGAAAAGAAATAGAGAAAATTAAAATAGATGTTACTAAGTGAAAGATGTCAACCTGAAAAGGTTACATACTGCATGATTCCACCTATATGACATTCCAAAAAAAGGTGAAACTATGGAAACTGTAAAAAGATGAGTGGTACAAAAGGTTTTGGAAGAGGATGAGTAAACAGGCAGAGCACAGATGATTTTTTATAGGGCAATCAAAATAATCTGTATGATACTATCAGGATGAACACATGTTTTTATATATCTATCCAAACCCATAAACTGTTTAACACCGAGACTGAACTCTAATGCAAACTATCGACTTTGGCTGATGATGCGTCCAGGTACATTCATCAGTTGTAACAAATGTTCCCCTTTATGGGGGGTGTCTCTATTGGGAGAGGCTGTACGTGTGTGGAGGCAGTGGGTATATGGGATATCTCTGCACCCATTACTCAGTTTTGGCTTTGAACCTAAAGGTGATGTAAAAAATAAAGTCAAATTTAAAAAAAAAATCCAGGAGGAGAGAAATTACTTGACAATAATTCATTAAGAGAGTGAACCGTGTTTGCATTTTTAATTTTCCTGTTAACTATATTATCTTTTAATTTTTTTACACTCCAGAGGATTTATTAAACTGGACACATACAATTCCAGTTTCTATTTTCAGACTTAGATACCCCTCAACTACTGTCAGCATACTGTTAATTGAATGTTTGTGTGAAGATGATAGCATTTTCAATAGCAAAAGCAAAAACTCTGTTCTCAGCTCTTTGATTTTGGTCTTTTCTTTTTTTCAATATATTTAAAGGTGGTTATAACTCTCTTTCTCAATGTCTCTTAATTTTGCCTTTTGACTTTCTGTGTGGCAACTTCACTGTGGTATGCCACTATTTGTCACTCTAATACGTTTATCTTCAACAACTTCAAATATCGTAGCAGTCTCTCTACCAGCATAAGAGAATATTTTTAAAATTTGTTATAAGTGTAAAAAAAGAAAAATTAACTGTGAAATGGAATCTTCTTCATACATATTTGTCATTTTTAAAAGGTGTTACCATGCTAAGAAACAAATATCATGTAACAGGAAGAGTCAAATCTGTAAGAAGTGAGAAGACTCAAAAAATAATTTGATGCAGCATATTGGGAACATTCCAGAGTAGGAAGTACCAGGAATACTTTCTCCACCTAGACAATTTCACTGGAAAGATCTGTTTGATTTAACTATTTTGGAACTCTGGACACTCTACTGGAAGCTTGCAACATACAGGGAAAGGCTTGGACGTAAATTGCAATTAATTTTTGGCCAATTTAACTCTAAATTGGGAAGCAGATACATATTTCCTGCCTCTCGCCCTTCCCAGTCTCATGGAAGGCGACCTTGATCTTGCAGGAGGTTGGGGGAACCAAGAGGATAAGGACCTTGTTCTCCATATATCAGCAATCTTATGTGTTCTGATCACAGCAGATTGCTGCTTTTAAGCTGCAGACACAGAGGCAGCTTGCTAATGTAAGTTCACTCTTTTATCTGAAGCCAACTCTAGGGCATTTAAAGGGCCAGTTACTGTTTTTCTTACTGCATTTTGTGGTTGCTGTTTTTCCCTTTTCTGAGCCAGACTAAAAGTATGACATTCAAAAGCAATCACGTATATCAAGGAAATTAGAAAGTCACCACACATGCCCAGGAAAGGAGCAGGCTTATAAAAGACCTGAGAAGACTTGAAGTTTAAACCTCAGGATGATTTTGGACACAGAGACAGCCTACAACAATTATATATTTAATAAAATAAATAATAATACATAATACTGATATCATCATAAAAGTAAATATATAATAGATGACAAATATATAATAAAGTATGGTTTTTTACACATATTCACACCTATAAAATTAGCAATTAGCAATATCTGGGAAGGAGAAATACCTGATTTCTAGAGTTATCACACTATTGGATTCAAACGTCCATTTTTCAACCAAAATTTAACAAGGCATTAGGCATACAAAGAAAGGAACATACAGCTCATTTAACGGAAATCAATAAACCAGCAGAAACTTTTCATGAAAAGACCTGATGGAAGACTGCTAGACGACTTTAAGACAACTGTCTTTAAAGTATTCAAAGTACTAAAGAAAGACTTGGAAAAAATCAAGAAAATAATGTACGAATAAAACAGAACATATGTCAACAGAAAATAATGTGTGAATAAAACACAGAACATTTTCCATTATACAAATATATTAGGCCACAGTTTTAAGACTTACAAAAGTTATAAAAGATAGGTATCATACAAAGTCTTTCAACAACAAGATGAAGTTCAAAATCAATAACAGAAGGAAAACTTCATGGAAATCAAGCAATACACTCTTAGAAGAAACCACAAGAAATTTAAAAATTAGAAACAAATAGGAAAGCAGCACACTCAAATTTAAGAGTCACCGGGATGCAGTGTGTAGGTGAAAGCTCAGCTCAATAAATACTTATGTTAAAAAAGAATAAAGACCTCAAATTAACAACCTACCTTTAAAAGGTAAGGAATAAGAAAAGAAGGAAAAAAACTAAACCCAAAGGTAGCATGAGGGAGGAAATGATAAAGTTAGAACACACATACAAGAAATAGGTAATAGAAAAGCAGTAGAGAAAATCAATGAAACTACAAGTTGGTTTTTTGAAAAGATAAAATTAATAAACTTTTAGCTAAACAGAATAATAAAAAAGTGAGAAGACGTAAATTACTCAAATCACAAATGCAATGACATTATCAATTCTAAAGAAATATAAATGATTTTAAGAGAGTACTGTGAACAATTATAGACCTAGAAATTGTGTAATTTAGATGAAATGGACAAATTATTAGAAAAAGAAAACCTGTGAGACTTGAATCACAAAGAAATAGAAAGGCTAAATAGGCATCAAACAAGTAAGGTGATTAAATTAGTCGTCAAAACTCTACCAATATAGACACCAAACGTGATAGCTTCAATGTTGAATTCTACCAATAATTTAAATAACTAACACCAGTTCTTTCCAATTTTTTAACAAAACTCAAACAAGAGGTGGCCATTACTAAATTTATAAGGCTAGCATTACCTGATACCAAACCCGGAGATAGACACTATACAAAAATAAAAGTAACTTTCCTGTAATTTATAAGTTTTGATATGTTATGGCATGTTGTAAGGTATTTTCTTGTAAACATTGGTGAAAAAATTTTCAACAAAATGCTAGTTAACTGAATTCAACAGCATATTAAAATAATTCCAATCCATGACCAAGTGGGATTTATTCCTGAAATGTGAGAATGTTTCAACATATGAAAATTGACTGATATAATATATTACATTAAAAGAATGAAGGACAAAAACTGTATAATCATCCCAATTGATGAAGAAAAACATTTGACAAGATTAAACATCCTCTCATGGTTAAAAAGAGAAAAAACTCAATGAAATAGGAATAGAGAAATACCAGCCCGACATAATAAAAGGCAATTGTTAAAACCCCACAGCAAACCTTATAATCAATGGTAAGAGAAAAAACTTTTTAGCTAAATCGGGAACATTGCAATGCTTTCATTGCAGGAACAATGCTTTTAACATTTCTGCTGACCCTAGCACTGCAAAATCTAGCCAGAGCGATTAAGCATGAAAATAAATAAATAAATAAAAGGCATGCAAATTATAAGGGAGGACATAAAATTATCTGTTTCCATGTTAATATGATCATATATATAGAAAACCAAAGATTTCATGAACAATTTAGTCTAGTCCTAATTAATCAATTCAGCAAAGTAGCAGGGTACACAGTAGCAGGATACGCAATAGCAGGGTACACTAACTATAAACACCCTGACAAGGAAATTGTGAAAAAATAATACGATTTACAATAGCATCAGAAAGAGTAAGACACTTAGAAATTAGCCAAGGATGTGAAAGCTGTATGCAATGAAAATTATACAATAAGGCTAAAATAAATTAAATAAAACATAAATAAATGGAAAGTTGTCCCATGTTTATGGATTGAAAGTCTTATTACTATTAAGATGCTTATACTACCCAAAGAAATCTACAGATTCAAAGAAATTACCATGATAGTTCCAATGACTTTTCTTAAAGAATTAGAAAAATTTATTTTACATTTCCTATGAAATATCAAGAGCCCTCATGTAGTATAAACAATCTTGAAAAAAGAACACATTTAGAGAATTAACATTTCATGATTTCAAAACTTACTATATAGCTACAGTAATCAAAACTCTGTAGTCCTGTCAGAAAGATAGACATGGATAAAAACAGAATAGAATAGAAAGCCCAGAAACAAGCTCACACTTATGAACAAATTATCTTTGACAAGGGTGCCAAGACCATTCAATGGAGAAAGGACAATCTTCAATGAATGGCACTGGGAAAACTGGATATCCATAAGTATCATAATGCAGTTGAACCTTTACAAAACATCCTATACAAAATTAGCTCAAATGGATTAAATACCTAACTATAAGAGCAAAAATTATAAAACTCTTAGAAGAAAACATAGGGAAAATACTTTAAAATATTGGATTTGGATATTTCTTGGATTTGACACTGAAAGTACAGGTAACAGTAGGAAAAATAAGTTGGGCTTCATGAAAATTTTAAAATTGTGCAAAAAGATACTATCAATAGAGTAAAAGAGCACCCCTCAAAATATTAAAAATATTTGCAAGTCATATATTGTAAACCATATATTATATAAGGAATTGATATCCAGAAACACAGAGAACTCCTAAAACTCAACAACAGCAAAGCAACTCAATTCAAAAATGAGCAAAGAACCTGCATAGATATGTCTCTAAAGAAGACTATACAAATGACCAACAGGTATATGAAAAAATACTCAGCATCAATAATAATTATGGAAACAAAAACCACAATGAGAATCAATATCATATCCATTAAGAAGGCTACTGTCAAAAACTAAAATAGCATATTAATGATAATACAGAGAAATTGGAACCCTTGTGCACTGTGAATGGTAAAGCAAAATGTTACAGCTGCTGTGGAAAACAGTATGGCAGTTCCTCAAAAAATTATAAATAGAATTGCTATGTAATCTAGCAATTTCACTCTGGGTATATACCCAAAATAATTACAGGGTCTTGAAGATGTAGGTATCTATACACCTATGTTAGAAACAGCATTAGTGACAAAGCTAAAATGTAGAAACAACCCAAATGCTCATTGATGAATAAATGAATACCAAATGTGGTATAGATATACAATAGAGCCTTAAAAAGGAAAGAAATTCTGGTGTATGCTACAATGTGAATGACTCTTAAGGACATTATGCTAAGTAAAATAAATCACAAAAAAAGAGATACTGTATAATTCCACTTATTTGAGGGACTTGGAGCAGTCAAAAATTACAGAGATAGAAAGTAGAATGGTTATCAGGGGCTGGAATGAAGTGGGAATTGGTAGTTATTGTTTAACCAGTATAGAGTTTCACTCTGCAACATGAAAAGTCTGGGGATGACGTGAGGCAATGGTTGCATAGCAGTACAATTTTACCTGATAACAAGGAAATGTACACTTAAAAAGAGTTAATATGGTAAGGTTAATGTTACATGTATTTTATCACAACAAAAAGTTGAAAATATAGAATAGCTGACTGGGGATTATAATTTTAAAAAAGAAAAATTGACACCTTCATCAGGTCCTCTCTAACTATCCTTTTCTGCTTTCCCAACAAGGGAGGGTGGGAGCTCGTATTTGAGTCAGAATCTGATTAAACCTATTTTACAATTTAGTCAGGTTTTTATATAGTAAAAAATAACATTTCAGAAATAGTTTTCCTTGAACTGCCTGTTTTCTTCTTCAATGATCTAAGGACAACTAAGAAGGTCCATATTTTTAAAGAGCGTTCTTTTCTTTTTGCTGTTCCATGTGGGTAGCTGCTACATTTTGGTACGTGTACATAAGCTTTATCTTAGTACCCAGACACAGTTTTTATTCTCTCTATCTTCCTATAGCAACATGATGTATTTATAGTCGTCTTCCAACTCTAAAACATATCTTTGAACTTTGGTTTCGTTAGATATTAGCGTTGAGATGAAAGGCAATAAAACAGATATAAATACAGATTCCTAGTCTTTTAAATGTGTGTAGTTCTCTCTAGGGAAGCGGTAGAACAATGTGTTAACTCAGCAGTCTTGGGTTGCTCAAACCCTGCACATTCTATAAGTAAGACCTTTATTTAGACCTGGCCCTTGGCCCTCTCCTGGAAGATTAGCTGTGAGCCCTTGGGATATTCTGCCTGATTAGAGTGTTTTTGTATGCCTGAGGCTTTGGGCCATGCAGTATCAGGTTCGTGAGAAAAATTGTGCTAATAATGTATTTTTCCATAAATACCTGGTTTTTTCTCTGAGTGGTTAGATTCTGGGTAACTGACTCTGGCTAGATTCTAAGTCATATGGGTGCTGCATGCCTAGAGGACTAAACCTCCTTCCTCACACACTTGAGAAAAACACCCACCCTGGATTGCAAGGCTCAAATGAAAGTCACGAATACTTACCTGGTTGACACCCTTCATACAATGTGTCACATATAGCTGCTGGGAAAATTGGGTTTGTTTGTATGATGCCATTAGAAGAAGACAACCCGAAGCTTACACTTCATTCCATATATGACTTCTCTTTATTAACCTTAATGTGTATTCTCTTACTTTGATAAATTATAACCATAACAACAGATTTTTAAAATTCTATGATTTTAGACAATTAATTGAGCCTAAGCGTGGTCTTAGAGATTCCTAGTACAGTAGGATTTGCATATTTATGGATATTCTTGTCACTATTAAAATAGCCTAAGCTCCCCACTCAGTTTTAAATGAGCAATTTATCCTCATCTGATTTTTCTCATTTCTTGTGTTTTTTGCTTTTCTTAATCTACCATGTGGCATGTGAATCTAGGTAAGTCTACTTGGCTTAATGTTTTTCTCTTATTTTCCACATAGCAGGATAGGTGAGCTGATTGGTACCCTGCTTATTACCCTATGTCCTTTCATTGACAGGCGTATCACTTGGGACTATCTTTTGGATTTGTGTGTAAATAAAAAACTTCCAATAAGCTTCATGCCTAAAGCTTGCATGTTAATCTGACTTTTACCAGAACTGTGCACTGGAAGATAGAGGGTCGTTGGATAAATATTAGGAAGGAATACTTTGATTTGATTCTATTATTTTTCCTCTTATCTTTAGCTTATTAGTAACCACCAAGAACAGAAAGAGTAATTTGCAGCAGAATATTTTGTCTTGCATTGTCTGAAGGGTTATATCTTCAAATAGCACCAAATACTAAAAAATATTCCATCCAGAGGAATGCCACTGGAAAAAAAAAATTCCAAATGACAAGGCTTTCAAAAGTGTCTTAAGTTCTTGGAAAGTAGAAGAATAGTGCTAATTAATTCTAATTACTTGCAATTGATATGTCAAAAGAGGAAGTACTCAGTGCTTCTCATTTCTTATTTTATTGGCCACAGGAACCAGTAAGCTGGGAGATCACAGCCCTTTCCTCTTCAGCTAATGACTGCATGTGCCATTAGACAATTAACCTCTTTGTACTTTAGTTTTTCCATCTAGTTTGTAATAATGTTGACTTCAGAGGAATGCTATGACAAATAGTGCCATATTTTATGAAAATTATTTCTTACCATTAAGCCTGAATTTAGTAATTTTTCATTATTCTGATGATAAATTTCCTTAAAAGTAGAAAGCCTCAGAAGCCAGATGGCATTGGAACACGTTGTGTAGGTTTATTTCAAAGTTGTTATTCTCTAGATCTTTCTGCTAAGTAGTAGGACCAAATGGTCACATTTATGGACACACACAGAGTAGTTCCTGAGTGGCGGCACCTGTGTGAGTGTTTCCTCTGTGCTAATGCCTTACTCGGTCTAGGATGTAGGTACCTGACTTAAAGCAGTGGCCAGTGCGATGTTAAACTTATTATTCACAATAATAAGAAATTATTTGTAGAATAGCAAAGTTAAATGTCAGCATTTCTCCACACCTAAAGACTTGCCTACAAATTCTAAGGGATAGCAATGCTAATATAAATCTCTCCTAAATTCACATAACCCAATCAACTATTTGCCCATATTTGAAGAATTTATAGTCAATTTATTGATGTCACTTTGATTAATTTATTGTCATTCACCGTGTAATTTTTCTAACTTACTTATTATCAAATGTATGACAGATGGATCAAATTCATGGAATGAATAAAATAGTTCTAATAGGCCTGCCTAATAGCTTCCTTTCAAAATCCTAATGATATTAAATTATCTTATGTAAATCTACCAAATTAGAAAATGACGTATCTTAATAAATAATTATTTTTCACATATCCATTGTATGTGAAGACATGTACTCAAAGTAGAAATTTTATAATTACTTAAATAAATAAATCATAAAAATATATTTTTAATTGAGCTATTTGATCTATTAACTGACTTCAGCTACTCCCCTTTTAACATAGTAATCTCTAGAATTCAGAAGACATTTCAACTAAGAAATCAAAGCCGTTATATTTTGGTAGTCTAATCTGCTGATGCTTAGTTCCTTGTAGTTTTCACCATTAATATAACAATAGTTACAGCAATAGTGATCATTTAGTTTGTGCTTGTTATTAGAACATACTTTCTTAACAATAATGAATGACTTAGGGGGAACTCTGTTCAAGGTTTATAGTTAAGGGAACTAAAGCTAAGAGCATACAATCAGTAAGTAACGGAAATGGAATGCTCAGCCTATGCCAAAGCCACAAAACTCCAGAGATAGCAGCGTGAACCACTTCACTAGGCCTTTCCTGTTTATTGCCAAATCATGTGCGTTAGTCTTATTCACTGTAAAAATGAATGACTGACTTTCATGAGACTAGCATTGAGAATTAAAAGTTCAATGTATTGTTATATTAAAGCCGTAGTTGATTCACGTTTTGTAAGACATTAATGCTACTATTCACTTAGTCACTTATGAATTCATTATTTTATGCCTAATGAAGAATGAGTATCCAATACTGATCAACAGTTTAACCTAGGTTAAAAGTTTTTTGCAAAGTTACTATGATATAAAACATAGATAGAAGATATATAATTGTATAAGATATAAAAGGTATATAATTAGGAAGTTATATAATTATATCAATGTGATGAAATATGTTACTTGTGCTAACTGATTTAAACTTATTAATGGCCTACTCATAGGTCTTAACATTTGCTGCATTTCATAGATTAGACTAATCAAAGACAGAAAGATTAAATAAGTTATGTAGGGTCACTCAGCTAATAAAAGGAAGAGGTAAGATCTGAAGTTAGTACACTGGCAGCAAAATCCATCTCCCTAATATTCAGAAAGAAAGATCAAGACACATAGAGAAGACAAGGAACTAAAAGCAATGCTATTATAAAAAGAAATTTTCAAATATTTTATTTGAAAGAAAAAGTACCCAATAAGAGGATATAATCTTGTTTAAATTTTAAAGAAATATTTTTGGTATATTTTTGTAAAAATGTTTATTTTTTATTTGTACTATATTTTACCTCAAACTGATTAATTCTTTCATTAAATAATTAATTATAACATTTAATTGAATAATTTTTCATGAAATAAAATGTTTATATGCGGACAATTTTAAAAATAATTTATTATAATTTATTTTAAAATATCTAAAATATATAAATAATAAGCAAAATCTTTAAAATCAAAGCAAATGGTATCTTTCTGAGTATCTTGGATTATTTCTCAAAATTTTAATTGTCACAATCAGTTAGACACAATATTTATGAGCATCAATTTTTTAGTCTTATAATTCTACAATTTTGTAATGGATATATTAAAAATTAATATTTAAATTTGGGAATAATGGAGCTAATTATCTAACACTGACAGTGTCTCAATTGTCTTCCCTTTGTGTACTTTATTTGGTATCAATGAGGAAGAAAAGGAGAAGCTAAGCAATAAAAATATTTCAAAGGATTTTACATATTCCAATTTAGTACTTACTATCTGTCAGAGACTAAGTTGTGGTTTAAATTTTTGATATCTCGTTTGCATGATAAAGAAGGTGAAAATAGGTTCTTATTAGTTCTTTCACATTGCAATGATTTTTCTGTCTACATAGATTTTTAAGGAAGAAACTAGTAATTATGAATGTTCAGAAGCTTCTTTAAATAGCACTAATGATAAAGAAATAAAAGGCTAACTACTCATGTTTACAACTAAGAGTCTTTTGATGTGTTATGAAAAAAGATTAAAATATCCCATAGTTATTACATATGATTTCAGGGTTAAGTCCAAAAATTGAATTTTTAAAAATTTTATTCAAGAAATAGTATGGAAAAAGAAACTGATAAATTGTATATTATTATATTATTTCAGGGTTCAGGGTTTATTCAGGGTTTTGCAAGGAAAAGAAAATTATAAGTTCACAAAATTGGGAATTTATTAAAAGTTTGTGTGATAAGGAACCACATAAAAATACACGTTAATACCAGCAAAGTATTTAAACACACACTCAAGATTAAATGTACACATTTGTTTAAAAAGTATTTGAATCTTTAACATGTACCAACTCTTATAGTAGGCACTAGCAGGTATGATGAACAAAATGGGCATGTTCTTTGCTCTCTATTAAGGAAAGAACACAGAGAAAACTACACAGTTCAATGTATTATTATAGCTCTTATAAGTGATCTATTTGGACATGTACATAGTGTTAATGTCAGTAGTGGGTGCAGATAAAAAAACTTTTTGGAAAAAGTGACATTTGAAGTTGAGAGATTTAACCAAGTGCAGAAGGAGAAAGTATTCCAGGCAGATGACCACAATGATATACAGTGTCTGTAGAGGTTATCATGACCTTTTGGAGGAATTGAAAGCAGCACGCATAAATCAAAGTGGCAAGAATGACAAGAGAAAGACTGTAATGAACATTAAGAGTCAGATTTTAAAATTTGGACAGAACATATATGTACATATGTGTGTGTATATATATATGTGTGTGTGTGTGTGTGTGTGTGTATACACAAAAGATAATCCATTAAAAAATGAATTGGTGACAATATCAGATTTACATTTTGAAAATTAATTTAGGCTACACATTGTAAATTGTAACAAGGAGGTGTAGATACTGGTGTGTCTGTTAATTGATAGTAGTAATCTAAAAAGTGATGAGGATAATTCTGATTAAAATCATGTTAGTGGAGAAGGATACAAGCAGAAGGATTCTAGAATTACCAAAGAAGTAACATTGTAAAAACTGGGCCATATCTTACAAGGGATGAAACACCTAAGGAGAGTTAGGAATGATCGCCACGTTTTCAAACTGAGAAACAGGATAAATGATACCAGAGGGATTATTAACAAAGTTGGAAGCTGATATATATGGTAGGTAGTAGCTGAGATTAATGCCTCATAAGGTACTGACAAATTACTTAACTTCTCCAAATCACACTTATTTGCTTTGTAGCAATTGGATATAAACCAGACCAATCACTTCAGCTTTTTAGCTGTATATATCAAATTGTTTAACATAATTGTATACCTGACTATTTTCTCCAACTGCTAAAAAAATACCCAGATGATATAAGGAGACATTTATTAATGTATTTTAGGCTTTCTAAAAGGTGAATGAGTATATATTGTAACTAATAATAGGAGAACATTAAGATATATTACTAATAGTAATAAATAAGAATAAAAATAATTTATGTACATATTTTATATGCTAGAAGCTGGAACCATTTTCATTCTAGTTGTTAATAACACTTGCATCAACGTTGCTGATTTGATCATACCCTAGACCACTTGAAAACATCAATGAAGAGTTACATATGTTGTTGAAGTTAATCTTGTTTTTTGGAGCAAAGTCAGTTTGAAATTACAAGTTGCTCTTGAATTTTCCTATTAAATGAGGCCTATATAAAATACATGTTCTTTCCTGTACCATCATTTCATGTATGAGTGTAGGGGCATAAATGTGTGGAAACACTATGTTCATTCATCATGTTACTCTAGTTTTAGAGAAATTTTCTTGGACAGTTTACTATAAAATATTTTCTGATCTGGGGATACAAAGCTTTAGTTCATCATAGTGGTGTCTATTTGATTTGAGTATCTCCAGTATCTTACCCAGAATTTTTTAAATTGTGATGCTACAGAATAACACAGAAATACAAGTGTATTTATTTTTTCTGGTAAACTAGGTTATATAAATGAAATTCTCGGTATATTTCCTTGACCCTGATCCTATACCTAGTCATCTCCAATTTAACCTTCAAAGCCAGAGGACACCAAAAATTCCTGGAACTTCAAGCAGGCAGTAGAAAATACCTGGCTCTTAACAAGAGTAATATAAAATGTATAAATCTGTTGCCTGCACAATCATTTTGAACTCAATTTTTTTTATTACACTAATATCAGCATTGGTATAAGAACTGTATTCTGACCTTACCACACTATAAAAATGTCTTTACATATAGTAATTCTAACACCATTTTTTCTATTTTAATAGTTTTATCTATTTTTTAATATTGAAGTAAACTTTTTTTAGTGTAATATCATTTTCACCCCATGTCAGCAGCATGAGAATGACGCTTCTTGCTAATTTACCAATCATCCAACTCTTCTTTTCTTGACACCCCTCTCCCTAGCCTGCTCCCTAAAGTTCACACTAAGCCTACCAAGACTTTCCCATAAGCCCCATTTTTCCCACTCGCCCTACTCATCTCAGTCAGAATACTTTTATTATGATATTTCCCAATTTTAAGGGCTCCAGTTAGTTGAAAAGGATTAAAGTCAAAGGAAACTGTAAAATCCAGGAAGAACCAGTCATTAGTGGATATCATACAATTATTTCAATACCTTAAAAAGATCTCAAATAGAAATTATTTATACTCTATCACCAAGAACAGCAACTCAATGATTTAATTTTTGCTGAAAATGCTTACCAAATGAAACTCTTCCAGACCCAGAGAGCTTTATACTATATCAAATTTTTGTGTTAAAGAAATATATATATATTTGTTTAATAATTTTTTCTATATTTTTATAATTCTCAAGGGGAGAAATAAAACAATAAACAATTCAAATATTTTATTTCAATTTTTTATTTAGTTCAAAGGCTTCCTGAGAAAGTGGAACATGAATATAGCAGTATTAAAATTGATACTGGTAACTTTTTGCATTGTGATCACCACCTATATATATATAAAATGGAATGTAAAAGGATATATGAAAATGCTTTATTTGAAACAAAACTGTAGTTTACTGTAGAAAATATTGCAGTTACAGCAAAAATTAAGCAGTTTTTTAAAAAAAATCAAAATATCAATGTGAGAAAATATTATTTGAAGATAGAATCAGATAAAAACATTTGAGTTAGTTAACAATGATCTCCTCACATATCTTCAGAATAATATTAAATCCAGCAGAACTCTTTCAACACAGAGCAGAGGAGAAACTATTTGCAAATCATGTATCTTATGAAGAACTTTTATTCAGAATCTACCAAAAAATATAACTCGATAATAAAAAGACAAATATCCCAATTAAAAAATAAGCAAATGATTTGACTAGGCATTTCTTCTTCAAAGAAAATATTAAATGGCAAAGAAGTACACAAAAAGATGTTCAGTATAATTAGTCGCCAGGGAATTGCAGATTAAAGCCACAGTAAAATACCACTTCACATCCACTAAGATGACTATTAAAAAAAAAAATTAAAAAAGACAGCAATGGTAACTGTTGTCCATCATGTAGAGAAATTGGAACCCTCATGCATTGCTGAAATGTAAAATGCTGCACTTACCTTGGAAAACACTTGCACTGTTAATGAGAGTTAACATATAACACAGCAATTCTATTCCCAGGGAAAAGTGAAGAGAACTTAAAAAATGTGGCCATGCTGGAAATTGTACATGAATATTTACAACAGCATTATTCATACTAAGCCAAAGAGGGAACAATCCACATGCCCATCAATTGATGAATTGATTAAAATATATCTTTAAAATGGAATCTTATTTCATAACACAAAGAACTGATACATGTAATGACAAGAAAAAATATTGAAAGCATCACACTAACTGCAAGCAGCAAGTTACATACATATCATATAATTAAATTAATATGAAATGTCCATGGTAGGCAAATCTCTAGAGACAGAAAGATTAATGGTTGTCATGGACAAGAGGGGAAGAAAGCGAATAACTATTGATGGGTTCAGAGTTTCTTCTGAGGGTGATAAAAGTTCTAAAAACCACTCAATCGTACACTAACGTAAGAAAATTTTATGATATGCAAATTACTTTGCAATAACGTTTTAATTTAAAAAAGGA
The DNA here is from genome assembly GCF_009761245.1 of Sapajus apella. NCBI lineage: Eukaryota > Metazoa > Chordata > Mammalia > Primates > Cebidae > Sapajus > Sapajus apella. Next base: position 30,749,116 of record NW_022436949.1, read on the forward strand.
AAAATAAATAAACTTGTATAGACTTTGGACAACTTTTCACCAAAAATTTATCCCTCCCTTGATAATGAAACTAATGCTTTTATTTTTAACAATCATCCATTGAGAAAGATGATTTAATTTTGTTTTAGTATAATATTATAAATGTTACAGGTCACATTCTAACTTTAATTACATTAGCAAATAAATATAAAGGTAAAGTAATTGTAAATAATGTGAGCATACTTACTGTTTTGTGTGGTATTTGAAATACAATACACTGACATTTAGATTTTGAAAGTAAACATTTTAATCAAATTTTGAATATGCAATTACTTTCATTTTTCTTTAATATTGCATCATTATTTACATAAGTTGAATTTAGAAACCATTATTAAAAACTATACTTGAGACATAAAATGTTTGATAAAATATTTAACATTTCCATATGACATATGTCTTTATCTATCTATCTATCTATCTATCTATCTATCTATCTATCTATCTATGTTTTGAGACAGTGTCTCATTCTGCCACCCAGGCTGCCATGCAGTGACGCAGTCTCAGCTTACTGCAACCTCCAACTCCCAGGCTCAAGTGATCTTCCAGCCTTAGTCTCCCAAGTAGCTGGGACTACAGGCACATGCCACCATGCCCGGCTAATTTTGTGTGTGTATATTTGGTAAAGAAGGAGTTTTGCCATGTTGCCCAGGTTGGTCTCAAACTCCTAGGCTCAAGCAATCCTCCTGTCTTGGCCTCCCAAAGCATTGGGATTACAAGTGTGAGCCACCTCACTGGACCACATATGTACTTTTTAAAGTTACAAATTTTAAATTTGTCATTTTTCCCCAAGTAACTTTACCATGTGTTCCATACTATGGCTTCTCAGGTGTTGGATTTCAGATTGTTCTTTCTAAAGGCAGCAAAATGAATTTCTATCACTAAACAACTTCCTAATTGGTCCTTTGATATGTAATACTAGATTACTCAACAAATTACATCTTCTCACTCAATTTTTCTGAAGCAATAAGTGCCTCAAGTCTAGAACTCTCTATATTTTTACTGAAAAAAAAAGGGGTATGTGTGTGTGTTTATATGGTGCCTCTTATGCACACTTTTAACTTCCATAATTAAAATTACCTTGTTATTTTATTATTTGTATTTGTTAACTTTTGAAATAATTGGCCTGTTATTTTATATTAGGGTTGATATTTCTAAACTTTTGAAGGTTCTTGGACCATGGGATTCTTCAATTCCAAAAGTTTATTTTAATAAGTTTTAACATAATATAAACATGAATCCTGAGAGTGAGGTGAGAACTTAGGGTGGGGAGAAGTATCCGAAGCTAATTATCATTGTCATAAATGATAAAGAAAAGAGGGGAAGACAGAAAAATCATTCAGAAAATGTTGCTTACAAATTATTTGTATTCATAAAAACATAAAGAAGAAAAATAGATTTTCATGGAGAATAATAAAGACTGACGAGCTAGTCCTCTGAATGACTGAGCATTACAAAGACAAATAAATAGACTCAGCTAAAACAAACGATCAGACTCTCAAATCAAACCAATGAATCAGAGCTCTTTTCCAGTGTCAAGCTTTGCTGATAATTTCAAGGGTGAAAACACTGAAGAGTAACAGGCAAAGCAAGAAGAGGTCGATGATAGCAAACATGGTTTTGTAGGTCATTTTTCCTCATCTTGAATTTATTCTTGGGGACAGATTCATAGATTAGGCTGCTAATTAGATAACTCAGGGTACCTCACACAGCATGGAACATACAGGCTGCAAAATACCTCCACTTTATATTCCAGTACAAGTGATATTTTTTAGAGTCCCGTTAGTCCATAGAGTCTAAGATTATTTAATTTAAGCATTCCTAAGCCAGAAAAAATTTAAAAATATTTCAAATAGGACTCTTCTCCTAGCAAACACCACTATTTATTTAACATGAGGTTAATTACTAGAATACCTGAAAGGAAATAAAAACAAGTAATTGCCTTCTTTCTTTCCTGTAAGTTGGAAGAGTAGACACTTTCAGGTGTGCATAATAGAGGGCTTATGCAGGACCAGAATTCAACCTCTCAATTATACCAAGCTATCCACGATAGACCAGGGATTTGATGAGAATCCCACTGCCTTCCTGAGAAGGCTAAGAGGACTAGTAAAGCACACCTCTGAATCTCCTGATTCAGCTGAGGAACAACTAATTCTAAAGGATAAATTTGTTACTGAGGCAGACCCTGATATCAGGAGAATGCTGCAGAAACAGGCCCTGGGACCAGATAGTACTTTAGAGAACCTCCTGAAAGTGGACACCTTGGTCTATTACAATAGGTCACTGGAATAGATTCTTGGATTCATTATACCTGCATAAAGGACTGGAAAGCTGACAGAGTTACCTCTGTCAACCCAGAAGAGCACCCAAAGTACCAATGTGAAGCGATCAGGGACCTTAAGCTAAAAATCACAAAGGACGAGTGTTAATAATTAACCTTTCATGAATATCTGCTTTATAGTCTTGCCTATGCTTGCTGTCTTTTCCTTTGTTCTGTTCTGTACCATGAGGTACAATGTTGTTTTCAGACTGATTAGTATATTTTGTGTCTTATTTCTGTAATCTTTGGCACTTGATTCTCTCTTTTATCTCCTCTTTGTATAATATACATATTTGATCCATGTATACTTAATCTTGTGAAACTTGTTTGTACTAGCCTAGAGGCCATGAAATCCCAAATAGTCAGGCAACTGGACCCTTGGCTTCCTTTTTCCAGGGACCCTTAGCTAGACCTCTGGGAGGAATCTGACTGCTTTTCTCCCCAAAACAATGCCCCTGTCAGCAGGAAATAGTAAGACTGGTCATCATCCATATTCTAATGGCAGTTAGATATGCCTCTCCCGTGAGGGTCCCAACCCACAAGCCTGGAACCACAGCCCAAAGTGAGAACATACATTCCTGTTTTCCCGCTTGAATCTTGCCTTTTCCAAAAGCAGCCATAACCCACTGGGACCCACCCATCCTGTGCCCATAAAAACCCCAGTCTCCACCAGCAGAGGAGAAGAGAAGAAGAGGAAAAGTAGCTAGACATTGGAGACTATGGCTTGACATTAGAGAGAAGCAGCTTGACTTCAAAGGGACAGCTTGATGGTGTAGCTTTGGAGAGGAGTCTGGCCAGGGATGGCTGGACTCCAGGAGATGATATTCCTTTTCCATCCTCTTTTCAGTTTCCCTTCCTGCTGACGACCACTTTCACAAGCAATAATTTACCATCTCCAATTTGTTCATGGGACCTTATTCCTCCTTGATGTTCGACAAGAACTCAGGTGCTGTTCAAAAAAACTGTCACACTGACCCTCCACTGACCTAACACTTAAGCCATCTATGGATGGCAAAGCTAAAAGAAAACTGACTGTAACACTCTTTCTGGAGCTCCGGGGGTCACTGGCAACCCCCTAGACACTGCCACAGGCCTTCTGGAGTTTTGCTTCTGCCAGTGTCCAAAGGCACTTGCCCTGGCTCCTGCACCTGCTCGCCTGTTCTCCCCATCCTGCTAGGGGTGGAATTCATCGAGACCAAGGGAGTGGAGTCTGCCCCTGCCATCATGGAAGCGACCAGCTAGTCCTAGTGCCCATGCATTCTAATTCCCACCCACAAAGGGGTCAGGGAAAATTTCCTGTGACTTCATGGAAATGGGAGTGAAAGGAACTACAGGAGAACTGCTTAGCTCCCTTCTTTAAACAAAACTCCATACAAGCCAAAAAATGTGAGAATAAAATCTTGACAATTGTGTTCAGAATAAAATGATGAAGACAATAAGTGTACAGGCTGGGTACAGTGGTTCACATCTATGATCCCAGCACTTTGGCAGGCTGAGGTAGGCACATGGCCTGAGTCCAGAACTTTGAGATCAATCTGGGCAACACAGCAAAACCTCCTGTCTGCAAAAATACAGAAATTAGCTGGGCGTGGTGGTGTGCACCTGTGGTCCCAGCTGCTAGAGAGGCTGAGGTGGGAAGATTGCTTGAGCTCAGGAGGTTGAGACTGCAATGAGGTGAGATGGTGTCCCTGCACTCCAGCTTGGCAACAGAGTGAGACCCTGTCTCAAATAAATAAATAAATAAATGTATGACTTTAAGACAAAGGCTAAATGCCAATTTATAAGGATAAACGAAATGTCCATATTCTTTTTTGTTGTTGTTGTTGTTGTTTCTGACTCCTCTGATGAAGAAAGTAAAGTTTCACTGAAGAGATAGAGCAAGAATTTGTAAAAAGTACCTGATGTTCAAAATTTGTAGAGATCATTAAAGATAACCAGTATTTAATTATAAGGGGCCTTTCTCCTGAATCACTGAAATACATGGTAAAAAATTTTCAAATTCAATTGAGAAATTATGGGTTCAAAAAACATGTCTTCAGAGGAATATAATAAGAAAATGTTGACATTTTGAAATCAGGATATGACTTTTTTTAGAATATTTTCAGCATAGACAACAGTGGAACTACAAAAACAAATACTTATAAAGAACTTATCAGGTGCCAGGCATTGTGCTACTTGAAAGTTGCTTAGAATAATTTCAAAGTGATTATGTGGCTATAAAACTTAATTGCTTTAGGGCCAAGTTTTAACATTAGAGGTGAAAATTAAGGAAAAAATAGTTGGGCTAATATTAAAATAATAAAATATTTTGTTATCCATTTGTGAACAAGATATAGACTCATAAGGAAAATTTTACTAGTGTATACAGGTAAAAAGTAACTCATTGAGCAATGACACCTAAATAACATGACCTTTCAAATGATTTTCTTGATTTTGATGTAGTGCTCCACTATTTTTTTATGTAGTAATTGCCTCTTTAGTTGTGGAAAATAAGAAGCTTCTATTGTGACAGGTATTCAAGATAACAAAAATGTAGTCTCCTGGAGGAATTTGAAATGCTATAGTTTGTAGCAAGCTTTGAAAGTTGGAATGTTCAGAGCTAAATGTAAGATGATGGACAAAATTTCAAAAATTTAACTGAATAAATATAGGAAAACATAAGGATCCACACTAACAAGTGGAAAAATATATTATGGGCAATAGACTATAGTTAAGTGTAATATACAGTAGCTTGAAAATGTAGATGTCAAAATTACCTAATGCAGCATCAGATGGCTTTTATGTTTTTATGGTATGGAACAAGGTAATATAAGGCCTATGGTACTTTATGTTGTCTGGTCACTGTTAAAGAATTATATTCCATTCAAAAGGCGAATTTAAAAATAAGACTTTTGCAAAATGCAAATGTCTGTTCAACCTGAGGATTACTCCAGAAAAATTTTATTTACTAAAGCAAAGAAAAAAATGTAAAACCTACACATAATAAAATTACAATTCACTCTTAGAAATAAATTGGTACAAACTTTCACCAAGTAGGTAGGGAGTGGATTTGGCATTTCTTCACTAGGTTTACTTAGAAATGCAACATTTTCTTCCACCAGAAAAGGATTTAACTCACTATCCAACTGTTTAAGTATGTCAGTCCAAGTCAGGGTGTCGCCAGCCTTACTTCTACTCCTTAGGTTTAGTTGGAAAGACTGTGGAGCATAGAGGCAAATGGTTGAAGCAGTAATGTGTATAATGTGTATTACTCTTGCATAAAGAATTCTGATGGAGAGATATAGTTGAAAACACTAGGGACTGAGTATGCTAGGCTGGTAAAAAAAAAATGTAGACTGCCTTACCTCCTGTCAAGCAATTTATATCCCTTCTACTGGGAGAAATGAGCAGTTAAATAAAAAGAAGTTAGCTTGGTATCATAGATCTGCATTATATGACGCCTGCTACACAGGAGCTATTAGAACAAGGCCTGAATTATGCCTGATACTGCCAGGAGAGCATGTTCTAAAATCCAAATGGAGGCTGATTTAGACCAAAGTAACTTCACACACCATTTCTGGGGAGAAAGAAATAAACATAGGATCAAAAACCTGAATCCCAAGAGATAAAATATCAAGGAAAATCAGGGGAAAACTATTACAGGGTTTAAGAAAAATACTGAAATACAAAGAGAAAGAAATACCATTCGGAAGGCTAAAAGGAAAAAATAAGATAAACGTCAATTTTCTGGAGAAAACTAAGAAAATGTTCAGGTAACTTTAGCTTTACACCCATGTTACAAGGGCAGAATAACTGGCCCCTATGCAGTGATGGCAGGAGATAATAAAGGAAAAGAAAAAGAGGTGACAGACATAAAACCAGTAGTTAAATACTGGGTAATCACACACAAATGAGACCAAAAAGTCATAGCATAAGTCCAAATGAGTTTTGGCTGCAGTCGAATTTAAGTGTAAAAAATCAACACAAAACTTTAACGTAGGTTACTTTAAAATACATTTGGAAGAATAAATGTAAAACCTACACATAATAAAATTACAGTTCACTCTTAGAAATAAATTGGTACCAACTTTCAAATTCAATTGGTACCAACAAACAAATTTCAAAGTGTCATGCTGTAAGAGAAATATATTTTAAAATAAATAAAAATGAAAACATTTCTGCATTAACTGAAACAATAAATTTTTTAAAAACCTACAAAAATGCTTTAAACACTTAAGGCAATCATGATTGAATATCCTTAATTTAACAGGTGATGTTATAAATGAAAGTATCTGTATAAATTTAGAGGTAAGTTAGGAATTTTAAGCGATAGGTAGTAAAATTGGGGTTTCAAAGCAACACTTCACTGAAGCAAAGTCCAGTTTTTACATCTTGATTGCATAGCATTTTTGTTTTATTTTATATATTCTACTTGGCTGCCTAAACAAATCAAATATTAATGGTAATCCTTTTGTGTGTACTTATTGTCAATGTTTATTCTATTATTATAGTGATCCTGTATTGTTTTATTAAGTACAATTCATCATCTTGTGAGATCATTTATTTCATTTGCATATGGAATAACCCAATAAGAGAGAAGCAGAATTATTAGATGTTAGTCTGTCTTCACAATTTGTGTCAGCATATCTAAACTTCGTAATTTAGAATCAAAATATATTACCAGTTTTTATTGTTACTTATGTCTTCCAGTTGTGTTTCCTTTCTCTGCTACTTTTTAAAATTCCTATACCACAATATTTTTCAACACCAAAGCAGATTTATAGATAAGACTTGAATAATGTGTTTTAATAATATTGTTAAGGATGACATACTAAAGTGCCTTTTTCAATTTAGTCCTATGAATTATGTGCTGTGAGACTAAAGTAGTGTGAGGTTTAGGTATGATGTCAGACTTAGCACTAGATAAGGAGATCTGTAATCTGTTTCTTATGTTAATTGAATATGCAAATTATTGTGTTTTATGCTGCCTAATGATGTTGGCTTGTAAAACTGCTAAAATAAAATGTCTTCTTAAAGATAGCCCTTCTAAAATTAATTGTTTCAAAACACATATCTCTCAATCTGTGACAGTTTCAATGTCAAAACACATTTTGTTCAGGCTTTTAAAAAAATCTTCATTCCTAAAATGTGACACATACACACCATGGAATACTATGCAGCCATAAAAAAGAATGAGTTCATGCCCTTTGCAGGCACGTGCATGAAGCTGAAGCTATAATTCTCAGCAAATTGACACAGGAGCAGAAAACTAAACACCACATGTTCTCATTCATAAGTGGGAGTTGAATAATGAGAGCACATGGACACAGGGAGGGAAACATTGCACACTGGGGCCTGTCAGAGGTGGGGGTAAAGGGGAAGGAGAGCATTAGGACAAATACCTAATGCATATGGGGCTTAAAACCTAGATGACAGATTGATTGATAGGTACAGCAAACCACCATGGCACATGTATACCTATATCACAAATCTGCACATTCTGCTCATGTGTCCCAGAACTTAAAGTAAAAAAAAATAATAATAATAATCTTTATTCATCATACCTACTTGAGACTGTCTAATCATTCATGTTCGTTATGATTGCGTAGCCATCTCAACCCTCATGCCACCCTTCCTCTACTTGATGGAGGGGGAAAGCAAAATTCTATATTGCCACCCTTCCTCTCTCAGACACTTGCATCAGATGCAGAAAGCTTCATCTTGGATAAAATGGCAGACGTTGGCAAAATAGAGTGTTAGCAGTGGCTGGATTACCTAGTCTCTAGTTTTGTGGCATGGTGCAGTGTGGTTGCTGCAGTGATGATGATAACCAAAGTAGAAGCATTTCCCTGAATCTCAATTTCAGCTGCAGTGCTGTGACCTAGAAGCAAAAAGCCTATAATTTAATTTCCAGTCCTTTATCTCTTTCCTAATTTTTTAGTACGTAATTTGTATTACTACATTTATGATTGTTGTTATTTTGGTTTAAAATACTAATAGTAGTATTTATTATCTTCACACACCCTTTATTAAACAAACTATGAAGATCTATTTTTGAGAACGTGAAATTTTTGTGACTGAGAGGAGCTTATATGTATAAAAGACTATTAAGAATTATTTGGAGTTTACTACTTCTTTGAAATGACAAGTTTAAAAGGACTAGTATTCTTTAACCATGGTTTACCTATTTATAAATATATAAATTTTATATAAAATAAAACATTCATTTTGAAGAAATTTAAATTATTGTCTGATTATCTCAAATTTAATAAAATACCTTTAAACAACCAGCTAAGTAGCTACATTTATATTAATCCTTTTAATTTTATTTTCAGTGACTTCAAGAACTTGATGTTAATAAGCAGAAAAAGCACATTCTCCAAATACTTAAAAATCTCTTAGAAATAATATAGTGAGAATGTATTTGTATGAAAAATTGTAATATTTGCCAACATCTCAATGCTGTTAAATATTTTCAACACTCTAAATAACAATCATACAAAGAGAATTTCTAAATGTTATACAAAGATGTCCATTCTATAAACTGGATTAATTTAATCCTCTTATATTTAATCCTAGGTCTTCCCATATTTGTAAACCTCTTAGTTACTAAGAAACAGACTTACCTCTGGGTACTTAAGTTTACTTGGTTTGTAACTTATGAGTTTCATTGACAGCAATTTCTGTTTTAGACAGGATGGAGGATGCAGAAGCCAAGGCCTATACCCTGTGCAGTAAATTCTAGGTGTGCTAGAGCTGGACCTGTTATTTTCATCTCTAAAGCGGTAGTCAATTACAAGGCTGCATCCTTCAGATGGAATAGCTTCACTGCCTGTGTCTTATGCATTTGTTACACCCATACGTGATTCTTTTTTTAGCTACTTGACCGAAACCTACGTAGTTTTAGTTCTCTAAAGTTATTTAATGGTTCTAAGGGCAGTTTTTCCCAGACTGGTTCCCTTTTCTTAACCAGATTCAAGAGCCGCAGCTGTCTAAATAATAAGCAGTGACCTGGCCAACTCATGGTCCTGCCATTGAACTTGCCTACTGCCTAATCTCTTCCTGACTCCCCAGAGAAAATACCCTACAGAGACTGATTTCCTCCTAAGGGCACACAAATGTATGAGAGAAGATTATCAAGTTTAAAAAACTAAGTAATGATGGTTTCACAAGTGTATGCACATGCTTAAACTCATCAAATTGTATACATTAAATAGCTGCACTTTTATATATCAATAAAGTTATCTAAAAAAATAAATTTAGGGAACCAGCTCAACACTGGCAATTTGTTAATGGGTTTACCAGCATTAACACTTAATTCAGTACAAAAGTAAGCAATAATTTTTACAACAATTTTTTTTCGTGTTACATCTACTTAACAAATAGTTTAGAATATTTCCTTCCAATTTGGATATATGCTTTTTTAACAATTGATTATGCATTTCTCTGTCTATATATCAATTTATTCTTTTAAATTTTTGAATACTTAGCCATTTTTTCTCTTATAAGAGAAAATAAAAAATGACAATATAAAAAATGTATTACAGTAAGTCCTGAATATAATTTTGACAACCATTCAGGGCTCATGAGATAGTACTATATGACTTAGAATTTTAAAATTTTCTAAGAATAATTTAACATAAGGGTAAAAGTAATTACTGGCTTCACTGGCCTTTGCATGATCCTTAGTAATGTCACCTAAAATTACACGAATGTAAATAAGGGAATGGAAGGATATTTAAGCTAGGGATAGCTTTAAAAATATTGGACTAGGGAAAAGGTTTTTGCCTTATTACGTTTTGTCCATACAACTCAGGTTCAGTAAGACTACAGATGGTATGCAGCCTATTTTCAAAATGCCTACAGGCTTTGTGACATCCAATGTACCTCCTAAGAATGTGTCAACCATTCTGCTCCATAAGCTTCATTACTTTGAGTCTCCTTAGGACATAACAAATACTAAATGAGAGTAAAGAGAAAGGTGGCCCAAGTATCTGTTAGTGAAAACTTTCAATACTAATGTACAGATAAATGCTGTACGTTTCTAAACTCATATTTTCATCTATTATTTACAGGCAGGCTATTATGAGATGCAAAATATATTGTGACTGCATCATGAACCTAAAATATTTACTAATTGGAAAAGTTAGAATGAAATAAGCATAGATTTACATGTGCAGTTTCTCAGAAATATGGCACTGAAATCCTAAATTCAGAAGCAAGCTATATTATTCTGAGTTATCCAGAGAAACTGAGCCAATAGTATGTATGTGTGTGTTATAAGAGATTGGCTCATGTGGATTTAGAGGCTGAGACGTTCCAAAATCTGCAGTGATCATGCTAGAGACCCATGAGAGCCAATGGTATAGTTCCAGTCCAAATCCAAGTCCAAAGGCCAAAGAAGACAGATATCTCAGCTCGAAGACAGTCAGGTAGAAACGAAGTTCTCTCTTTCTGTCTTTTTTGTTCTATTCAGGCTTCTAGTAGATTGGATGTGGCCCACCCATTGTAGTCAAGGCAATGTGCTCTGTTCAGTCCACTGGTATAAATGTTACTCACATCCAGAAACACTTTAACTGACATACCCAGAATATGTTCAGCCAAATATCTGGGCACTTTGTGGCCATTTCAAAGGCTACATAGAATTGCTCATCACAAGTCCTAATAGAATAGGCGATAGTCAGACTTAAGCACCGTATCATTACTACTGTCTATTTCATACATCATCTTGATATTAATGTAATTTTACTCTGTCACAATTTTCTTCCTTTATTAATGAGTAATTATGTCCTTTTAGTAATATTATTCTTACAATTAGAAAATTAAGCAGAAGAGGGAAATCTGGTCATCTTCTTCCCATCACAATGTAGCTGCTTTCTCCCATTACTATTCTCATCCTGAAGCTTCTGTTATTTCCAGAAAAAGAGTCAATTTCAGAGCATGCAAATAGATTTCGCTGGGGTTACACTGGTGAAACAGGTGAATTAAGCCTAGGACTGCCAAAAAAAAGTATCATCTTTGAAGTTCCAAAGAGAAGTGACCTGATCAAGGCTGTCAGACAGGAAAGCTGTTTTGTTTTGTTTTGTTTTGTTTTGTTTTTGTGGGCATTGGTCATGCTCCCCTCCAGAAGAGAGTCATGAACACAGTATTTATGTTTTAAAGACAAAAGACTTGGCTTCAAATAAGAGCTCTGCCGATTTTTAGCTTTCTCAAGTAACGCAACCTCTCTGAACTGCATTTTTCCTTTATAAAACTCTGGCAGGGTCATTGTGAAATTAAATGAGACTGTGTGTGAAACACCAAGTTGTTAGAGCTTGATTCTCAAATAGCATCAGGATGGATGGTGGTGAAACATGATATTTTAAAAGAACAGTGTTGAAGTGACTAAAGTAAGAAGACTTAGAACCTACTTTCTTCACTTTCTTTTTTTTTAACTCCTTTTTTTCTTACTTTTCTTTTTTCTTATCAGGATTATTTCTAATAATTCTCTTCCCTTAATTTTTCAAAGTAAGATTTTTTTTTCTTTGAGATGGTTTTTCAGAAGTTAGGAATGATGACATACCTCTGTGATTGAATGACTAAATATATTATGTGTCAAGAAAAGGAGAAAATTCATTTTGAATGAAACTCTTAAATACAAATCTCTAAAACATCTGTCTGTCTTCTAATTTATAGTAAGATATCTTTATAATGTTACAAGAACTCTAACCCAGGAGGGCACTGAAGATACATATGATCAAAACTCACAGAGTTGCCATCACAGAATCTTACTAGAAATGCATGATTTCAGATCACACTCCATATTTTTTAATCAAAATACATATTGAAAGAGGATCCTCCAAGTGGTTCATATTCTTGTTCAACTGTGAGAAGCATGGCTGCAGAACATTTTATTGATCAAGAATGTGCTTATGTAAAAGTCTCTTTCTCTGAGAATGTTTAAGGTGTGGCATTGCCTAGTACTTTAATATCTGACATTATGAATTCAAAAGAAACTGAAGATTCTTTGACAACTTGGTTCCTCCTATTTCTTCTTAAATGCAGATTCTTCTAAATTAGTCAAAGCTGTAGTGTGGAAGGGAAGAGAAATCTGAGCCAATGACACTGCACAGTTCAAGTAACCTTAGATCATTCTGGTGACTTTTTTTTCTTTCCCATTGATATGGTTTGGCTGTGTCCCCACCCAAATCTCACCTTGAATTGTAACTCCCACAATTCCCACATGTCATGAAAGGAAACTGGTGGGAAGTGATTGAATTATGGGGTGGATCTTTCCTGTGCTGTTCTTGTGATAGTGAATGAGTCTCATGAGATCTGATGGTTTTAAAAATGGGAGTTTCCCTGCATAAGCTCTCCCTTTGCCTGCTACCATCCATGAAAGACATGACTAGTTCCTCCTTGCTTCCGCCATGACTGTGAGGCCTCCCCAGCTATGTGGAAATGTAAGTCCATTAAACCTCTTTTTCTTTCCAGTTTCTGGTGTCTTTGTCAGCATCCTGAAAATGGACTAATACACCCATCTACCCTAATTTTTGTTCCAAACATCCCAGTTCCCAGGTGTACTTTCTAATAATAGATTTTCAATTAGTGGCTGTCACAGTAATGACTTTCCCCATTTTCTCATTGTGATTATTATTTGAAGACATGATCCTTTCTTAAGATAACATCGCATATAAGCAGACCTGGAAAATGTTCGAGAATTAGTCATATACATGTATATCTAGGAAGAAATCACATAGATCTTACCAGCTACACCTATCATACAAAATAACTTCATATTATGCCCTAAATTGAAATGATAGTTCAGCTAAATTTTATTTTGTTGGTCAAGTACAAAGATTACTCTAAAGATTTTTTTTTTAACCCTGATTTGCTTAACTTTGCTTCCAGGCCTACTTTCCATTGGAACCATTTAGCTGAGTAGTGAGCAGAGGTTAAGTAGCGCTCTTTAGATAAATTCCGATTACTATTTAGTTTAGAATGGCAGTGGTTTCAGGATGTCATGTCTATACTTTTATCTCTGGCTATCTTTTTAAAGTAATTGAAGAATGGCTAAAGGTAAATTATAACAATAGCCAAAAAATTGGGCTAGTTCAGGGTTTTTGCAATAATGTAGACAAATACTTCTAATAAAATGTTATATGACTTCTGATATTCTTATGTAATTGACTCTTGTGCTTTTCTAAACAATTATACCTGTCATTTTATTTTTTTATTATATAAAATATGTTCAGATGCATTTAAACTTGTCTAGCAAAATAGGGACATTAAAGAATAAGTTAGGCTGTAAAATTGTGCATTTTTTTAAATGTTCATTTTTTATTGGTACATTCTTTGGAAAGTTTACCAGAATGTAAGATTTTTTTTTTCTTTCTTACAGGCAAAATGCTCATACTGAAACATGTTCTATTTTATCTCATACTAGTCTGCAAGGGGAGCTTTGCAATGTGAGAAAGTCTAAGAAACTTATGAGCAGGGCTTGATTATTACAGGTATCACTTCAGTTAATTGTATCTAAGAGAACCCTGGATTGTCAGAACTACCTCTATTAGTGAATAGTTTAGTGGCAAGGGAAATCAGAATGTAGTTATTTAAATCCATATTTTTCTTACAAGAAAATAACTTTAATCTTGCAAAAAATCTATAAAAGAACAAAGTTTCAGGTTTCAAATCAAACTTAAAAGTCTACCTAATAATGACTCTTACCAAGTTACTGTATATCCTGTCATTTTTTATCTATCCAGTTTCATATGTGCATGTGTAAAAAAATACATAGCATGGTTTGTACTTTAAAAAAATTACAAAAGTGGTATCACATGCTTTTCATTATTTTCTATTTCATCCTTATGATATATGAATTTCTACACCACACACACACACACACACACACACACACACACACACACACAACATGAGCCTGAACAGTTCAAGTAGAAATTTCAGAATAAGTTTAAAATTGACAAAGGCTGAATACTTCTTTAGTGTTCATTAATTTTACACATATTTAGGAAAACATATAGTACTTGATTTAAAACAATAGGGATGAAAAGCTACATAATTAATATTTTAGCATAAAGTTAATTAAATAATTTTTAAAAAATATTTATGCTGTCAAATAACCTTTTATTAGTGGGCTATTTAAATTGCCATAGCTTATCCACAGAAAAATATTTAAACATAGTTATATTTTTGTATATTTTTCTGATTTTCATTTTCTTTCACTCTGTAACCCTATTCATAATAATTTTATATTGCTGCCTACTTTGTATAAAAATACATATATCCTCTGCACTCTAGGACTTATGCCATAATTTATAGAATTTAAGTATATTATAGTTTATTATTATGGCTCCCATCAGGGATTCCTTGGAATATTTTTATGGATTAATAAAAGGATTCTACATCAAGTTACCATCTGCTAACTTGTCAATTTTATCTTACCTATGCACAATGAAGTACTACAAGGCTTGTAAAATCTGCTCAATAATAGAATCAATTTAGGCCTAGAATAATTATGCTTTTTACATTTATTTTTTTAAATCATTGTCCATGGAAGTCAGTAATAGTGTTCACTCTCAGGGACTTGAAAGAAACACATAAAAAAAGTGAGTACAAGCATATCACACTGCTACATTTTTCCTTTCCTTTAGGTGCTCTATAACTGTTAAGTTTTCTTTCTTTCTATTTTTTTTTTTTTTTTTTTTTGGTGGATAGAATCTCACTCTGTGGCCAGGCCAGAGTGCAGTGGCACAATCTCGGCTCACTGCAATTTCCACCTTCTGGGTTCAAGTGATTCTTCTGCCTCAGCCTCCCAGGTAGCTGGGACTACAGGTGCCCACCACCATGCCCAGCCAATTTTTGTGTTTTTAGTGGAGACGAGGTTTTACCATATTGGCCAGGCTGGTCTCAAACCCCTGATCTGGTGATCTGCCCACCTCAGCCTCCCAAATTGCTGATTACAGCATGAGCCACTGCACCTGGCCTAAAGCTTCCTTATAGTTTCAGATATGGCTATTTAATATAGGTGAATTCAATATGGCATCTTAAGCTCCATTATGCAAACTTGATTGCTCCTCTACTAAAATGAAAATCTGTATCAATATTTTTGTTTAACATGCTAAAAATTATCACCAAATATTTTGTATTATAACCAAATACTTAGTTTTATATATGTGTGGATATCAACAAGAAAGTTTTGCAATACTTGTGTAAGTCAGACTTATTAGTTATCATAATAATCATTAGCAACTTATAAATTTACTGAAAATACAGTTTTGAGTAGTTATATTAGGAACATTCTTTTATGCTTCAGATTTTGCTTTTTTTCCATATATTGATCTAAGAAATATCTTGGTTATTATTTTCTTTTAGCATGACTATATTTTCTTGGTAATTTATAAAAAATACTGTTAATTCTTTACATCAAAGCATAAGCACAAACATTATCCAACTTAGATTATTTTTAAAAAAACAGATTATGCATGACATAGATGTAAGTAATGCTGTTTTTCTAAACTAATATTAGATTGGTATAGCAATGTAGCTTATTCATGAAATATATTGATATGTCTCTTAGATTTTTTTTTTAATTTTTATTTTAGATTTGGGGGAACAAGTGAAGGTTTGTTACATAGGTTAACTCATGTCACAGAGGTTTGTTGTGTAGATTATTTCATCACCTAGGGATTAAGCCCAGAACTCAATAGTTACCTTTTCTGCTCCTCTCCCTCCTCCCACCTTCCACCCTCAAGTACACCCCAGTGTATGTTGTTTTCTCCTTTGTGTTCCTAAGTTCTCATCATTTAGATCCCAAATATAAGTGAGAATATGCAGTATTTGGTTTTCTGTTCCTGTGTTAGTTTGCTAAGAATAATGGCCTCCAGCTCCATCCATTTTTTTCACAAAAGACATGGTCTTGTTTGTTTTTATGGCTGCATAGCATTTCATGGTGTATAAATACCATATTTTCTTTATCCAATCTGTCATCAGTGAGCATTTAGATTGATTCCATGTCTTTGTTGTTGTGAACAGTATTGCAATGAATATATGCATGCATCTTTATAACAGAACAAATATTTTTGGGGGTACATAACCAGTAATGGAATCCCTGAATCAGATGAAACTTCCATTCTGAGCTCTTTGAGGAATCACCATACTGCTTTCCACAATGGTTGAATTAATTTACACTCCCACCAACAGCATGTAAATGTTCCCTTTTCTCCACAACATCACCAGCATCTGTTACTTTTTCACTTATTAAAAATAGCTATTCTGACTGGTGTGAAATGGTATATCTTTGTGATTTTGATTTGCATTTCTCCGAGGATCAATCATATTGAACTTTTTCAATATGTTCGTTGGTTGCATGTATGTCTTCTTTTGGAAAGTGTCTGTTCTTATCCTTTGCCCATTTTTTAATGCTTCTTTTTTTTTCTTATAAAGTTCTCTAAGTTCTTTATAGATGCTGGATAGTAGACCTTTGTCAGATGCATAGTTTGCAAAAATTTTCTTCTATTTTGTAGGTTGTCTGTTTATTCTGTTATTAATTTCTTTGGCTCTACAGAATCTCTTAAGTTTACTTATATCCCAATTGTCAATTTTTGCTTTTGTTGCAATTGCTTTTGGTGTATTTTTTATGAAATCTCCCATTCCTATGTCCAGGATTGTATTGTTTAGGTTGTCTTCCAGGGATTTTATGCTTTTAGATTTTATGTTTAAGTTTTTTATCTATCTTGAGTTTATTTTTGTATATGGTCTAAGGAAGAATTTCAGCTTCAGTCTGCATATGGGTAGCCAGTTATCTCAGCAGCAGTTATTAAATAGGGAGTCTTTTCCTCATTGCTTGTTTTTTTCAGCTTTGTTGAAGCTCAGATGATCATAAGTGTGTGGTCTTATTTCTGGCCTCTCTATTCTGTTCCATTGGGCTATATGCCTGTTTTTACCAGTACCATGTCATTTTGGTTATTGTAGCCCTGTAGTATAGTTTGAAGTCATGTAATGTGATGTCTCTAGCTTTGTTTGTTTTGCTTAGGATTGCTTTGGCTGTTTGGGCACTTTTTTGGTTCCATATGAATTTTAAGATAGAATTTTCTAGTTTTGTGAAGAATGTCATTGGTGGTGTAATAGGAATAGCATTAAATATTTAAATTGCTTTGGGCAGTATGGCCATTTTAATAATATTGATTCTTCTTTCCTATCTATGAGCATGGGATGTTTTTCTATTTTGTGTGTTTTCTGATTTTTTTTTTTTAAACAGTGTTTTGCAATTTTCCTTGTAGACATCTTTCACTTCCCTGGTTACCTGTATTCCTAGGTATTTGATCCTTTTTGTGGCAATTGTGACTACGGTTGCCTTTCTGATTTGGATCCTAGCGTGGCTGCTGGCTGTTGGTATATAAAAATGCTCACAATTGTTTTGCATTGATTTTGTATGCTGTAACTTGGTTGAAGTTGTTTATCAGCTTAAGGAGCTCTTGGGATGAGGGTATGGGTTTTCTAGATATAGAATCATGTCACCTGCAAACAGAGAGATTGTGACCTCCTCTCTTCCTATTTGATGCCCTTTATTTGTCTATCTTGCTTGATTGCTCTGGCTAGGATTTCCAATGCTATGTTGAATAAGAGTGATGAGAGAGGATATTCTTGTCTTGTGCCACTTTTAAAGTGGCTTATCAACATAATTAGAAATGATGAAGGGAATGTTATTATTGACCCTACAGAAATAAAAATAACCATCAAAAACTACTATGAACATAAACTAGAAACCTAGAAAAGATCAACACATTTCTGGAGAAATACACCCTCCCAAGATTGAACCAGGAAGAAATTGATTTGCTGAACAGACCAATGCTGAGTTCCAAAACTGAATCAGTAATAAATAGCCTACCAAACAAAAGAAAAAAATAAGCCCAGGAGTTGATAGATTCACAGCTGAGTTCTACAAGATGTACAAAGAAGAGCCACTGTCATTCCAACAGAAACTATTCCAAAAAATTGAGAAAGAGGGAGTCCTCCTCAGCTCATTCTATGAGGTCAGCATTATCCTGATGCCAAAACCTGGCAGAGACACAACAAAAAAGAGAAAACTTCAAACCAATATTCTCAATGAACATTGATTTTAAAATTCTCAGCAGAATATTAATACTTGCAAAGAGAATCTAGCAGATCATCAGAAAGCAAACCTACTGTGATCAAGCCGGCTTTATTTTCAGAATGTAAGGTTAAGTTCAACATGTGCAAATCAATAAATCTGATTCATTGCATAAATAGAACTAAGAACAAAAACCACAAAATTATTTCAATAGATGTGGAAAAGGCTTATAAAATTACCCCTTCATGTAAACAACTCTTAATAAACTAGGTATTGAAGAAACATACCTTAAAATAATAAGAGTCATCTTTGACAGACCCACAGCCAACTGAATTGGTAAAAGCTGGAAGCGTTCCCCTTGAAAACTGGCCCTAGAACGTTTTGGAAAACTAACTAGCTTTTAATTTTAAAACACAGCTACACATAGTACTTTGTCCCCATCACTAAAAATTTAAGTAGTGTATGGGGTCTGTTGGGGGGATCTAGTGGAGGGATAGCAGGGGATGAGAAGGTTGGGGAGGGATAACATTGGAAGAAATGCCAGATACAGGTGACGGGGGGATGGAGGCAGCAAACCACAGGTACCTATGCAACAATCCTGCATGATCTACACATGTACCCCAGAACCTAAAGTACAATAAAAAAAACCCTATATTAAAACATTGTAAATTGTACTGTTTCTCTATTGTCTAAATAGAGAAAGGAATTAGTGGCATGCCAGCAAAATAGTTTTAGATCATAGCTATTGTTTTTAAATACATATTTTTGGAAATAAAGTTATAATTTAAAGATTTATTATGTTATACTAAAACTATAAATTATCCAGTATTTAGATGGTGAAAAATAAATAATGCTTAAAACTTGATCTGAAGTCATCCTCATTGGTAAAAAATAACTATAATTCAATCACTGAAGAATAAATAAGTATAGTTTAAAATTTGAAATGTTTTCAAATTTTATTTGTACATTTATGCAACTCTCAATGGGGGTGAAGTTTATCAAATAATTTGGTGAGGTACATGAAACAAAGCAATGCTATTATTGTTTTATTAAATTGATCTTTTGAGTTAATTACCATCAAACATGATCTCTTATTTTTAATGTAAAAAAATACTATAGCATGTAAACTCTGCATCTTTTTGCCACAACAGATCTGTCTTTTCAAAAAATTCCTATTTATACACCTTCATACATTCATGATTAACCTCTTTTTACTTCACATTGGGATAGCTTTTTCACATATCTAAATGTTTTTCCAAATATATCACAGAAACATTTGTCTGTTAAACTGTATTTATGTGTGTGTATATATTACAAGAGAGGGGTATAATGTATTCTTGCCATTACTTGTAGCAATGTTATCATCACATTTATATTCATTGCTGATGTGCACCACAGAAAACAGATCACCTAGAATAATCAGTAAGACACACCAAAGAGACCAGCTTTCAAACTGTCAACAAATCTCAAAGAACGAGAGAGCATCAAAATATCTGTTTTGTTAATGTGGAGGTCATTTCCTATAAAATTGAGGCAGCTTGATATAGAGGTGGCTTTACAGCTATATATGAACATGAAAATCAAGGAAGTTACTTTTCCCATTTTCTATTCCCTCTTGAAAGACAGCATGGTATTGTAATTGTTATAACAGGTATTATGGAATTTTGAGTTCAGGATTAAAACCAAAATTAGCTTCACTTCATGACTCTGTAATTTTTAACTCTAGGATAGCACTCCTCTGATTTCATTTTCCTTATTACAAAAATAGCATTTTTTTGTGTGTGTGCTGCAAATCAGGTGGTGTATGTGAAACTGCCTAATGAAGAATGCATTAGTTCACTGCTTCTCCAGCATTTTTCTAAATTAATACTTTATAGAGGATAGTAAAGACGATTTGGAATTTGTATCACAAAATGTTTACCAGGAGTTTGACATTTTTCTACATACTGTATTTTACACTGCAATATCTCTGATCAAGTTGATAGTTAAATGAATTTCTCTTTCTCTCTTTAGAATAAGTTTTTTTTTTTTCTGGAATCTTTGTGATAAACATACAACATATTATTTAATTTGCCTACTCTAAACCAGATGCTGTTTTTACTCTCATTTATCCAATGCTAAAACTAACACTAGACAAAAAACATTTCAAATTTCACACAGACAATAAGTGGTGGAGACCCAATTTTAAGAAACATGTTTTTCTGATTTCAGATATAAATATACAGCATATGGGACTGAGAAAATATTCTTACACTTTTTGTAAAGGTATAAAATATAATGAGAATGTTCATATCGACCTGCCAGAAATTTTTACTTCTTTGTGACCCATGAAACTAGTCCTTCACATTTTGCTTCTATTCACCAATTACAGTCACCCATTCTTGCATTGCGTCTATCTCAATAATGATGAGGTTACAGTGCTTGAAATTTCGAAAAGAAAACTAGTAATGTCCTTCTGAGTCCTAGGATTTCATCAGTTCTGATTTTCTGTCTTTACTTTTCTTCAGACTTTTATTTGCCTCAGTCACTTTGTCAGCCTGCTGATGCTATTAATATCTAGCTAATGATTCTTTCTTTGAAAAATAAAAATCTGAGCAGAGTGCAGAGGCTCACGCCTGTAATCCCAGCAGTTTGGGAGGCTGAGGCGGGTGGATCACCAGGTCAGGAGTTCGAGACTGGCTTGACCAACATAGGGAAACCCTGTCTCTACTAAAAAATACAAAATTACCTGGGCGTGGTGATGCATGCCTTGAAATCCCAACTACTTGGGAGGCTGAGGCAGGAGAATCACTTGAACCCAGGAGGCGGAGGTTACCATGAGCCGAGATTGTGTCATTATACTCCAGCCTGGACAACAAGAGTGAAACTCTGCCTCAAAAAATAAAAATAAAAACAAAATCCGAGTACTTGTGAGTGCCCCACATGCATGTGACACAAATCACATTGGTCTAATGAACATAACGTCAGATGTAAAACCTACTGTTCATCACATCCCATTTTGCTTTCCAGAAATTATTACTATTACTCTTGTTGTTTATAGTAATGAGAACAACTTCTGACTTAGGTAATGTATCTCTCTCTTTTAACAATTAAAGAATTAACCATAAAATGCATGAAGTAGTATGATGACAAATTCTCGTCTATTTCATTTTAATTTTTTTTTTTTTAGTTTTTGTAGGTTTTTGGGGAACAGGTGGTATTTGGTTACGTGAGTAACCTGATGATAGAGTGAATTTTTCTTGATATGATATGTAGAGTTTCAAATAGCAGTTTATGAAACAAGGAAAAAGACAAATGTAAATGGCTCAGCAATTATTGTCAAAATATACAAGTAAAAAGTAACTAGGTAAACAAGTTATTCAAGGGCAAAGTAAGATGAATGGCCAAAATCTAGACAAATAATCAGAATTCAATTTCTTCTTTTAAAAGCACGAACTTGTGATTTTCTCTTTATTTAAGTGTATGTTCTTGAAACATTTTTGAAAGGAGTATTGTCAAGTCCCTCTTCTTAAGTTTTGTGAAAATGCTATAAAGGGAAGGAAAGGGGAAAGGAGCAAAGAGACACCTAAGCAGCATAGCTAGGTGACAAAGTAAGATCAGTCTTATGTCCCACTGAATTGAGTTTGATACTATAATGTTATCCTTGTGGGTTTTTTTTTTCCTGTCAATAGAGTAGACTATGGAAGGTAATCAAGGTAAATAAGTACAACAGACAATTGTATACTACTCATAGTTTTTCATCTTCATAAAATACTAAAATATCCTGTATGGTGATTACTCCTTTCTCATGTTCTTTTTATAACAGACATTCTCCATATTTTTGTTTTGTGTTATATTGTTTTGTGTATGTTTGCTCTTCTGGCTCTGTCTTAGGTGATATTTGGAGAGCAAATGAGAAAAGATAATTTTGTTGTCTAATATGTTAATGAAAAACTCTGATATCTGATCATTTCCCTAAGTTGTGATCATCCATCTTGTCTTATTATCTATTTTTTTCTTGTATTTCTAAAATATTTACAACTTATTTGTTGCTAAGTATTAGAATTACTTTTCTGTGACTTTAACACAATTATAATTCTTTGTTATTTTTTACTGGACATTTTACTCTTTTAATTGTTTTGCTGATTTCCATAAATCCATATCCATCTTAATGCCAATTCCTCAGTTCTTCCTTGGTCAAAATTGTTAGATATCTTAGATTCTGTTGTGTATTTCCCTTACTTATTCTGATGACATATCTTGATATCAGAACTGTGCTAACTCTCATAATCCAAGGGCTGACAAACTGAAGAAAAACAAAAGACCATAATACTCTGTCAGATGAATATAACTCAATTACTGCTCCAATTGGTGAAACAAAATTTAAAAAGCATTTTAATGATTCATACATTGTAAACATATTTTGAATTAATATAAAGTAATTTTCCTGTAACCAAGTTTATGAACTGCCTGGTCACATGATTAACTGTAAAGCAAAGTCATTTAATAATTGAAGAAAGTTATTGCAGAATGCGACATGCATGAATCACTTTCTTACAATAAGACTTGGAATGTAGCCTATAGTTAAAGGCACACTCAAATTTATTTTTAAAATCATAAATGCAGTTACATTAATATACAGCTTCTTAAACTATTTAGTAGTGACCTGATCAAGATAAATTAGGTCATTTTCTGGGAACTAATATTATACTGTTCATTGAGCACATTACAAATTTTATTGGATTAAATGAAGTAATACCAACAGTTTCACCCTTTAATGTATTTATAATGCAAGTGAGAGATTCAAATCGTACAACATAACTTAACATATATTTTATTTTGCACCCTTCCATATGCCAAGAACTACTGTAGGTAATAGCGGTGATAGAATGATGCATAGAATATTGTCTTGACCTCCAGGAAAGGGAATTAGAGTGTTGTAGGAGATACACACACATAAGTGACTATAATACAGCAGCCTGTGATAAATAATGCAGTAGAAAATTGCAGTATAAAAAATAATATTTTGGCTAAAACATAGAGTGAGCAAAGAAAGACAATATATTGTATCCTGACATGAGGCTGAAATTGTATCCAGTAACCAAAGAAACTGCAGAATCTGACTCTAGAAATACAACCCAGAGACTGTCTAAGGAACTGGGCTGGCCTAAGTTTAAATAGGAATTTGTTGTAACGTACTGGAACGTCTCACAGAACTCAGCAACAGAAATCCTAGTAGGTCTCAACAGAGTTGGAATCATGTATTCTTATGTCAACAGATCTCTTGTTCCCTCTGGTATCTGCTATCTCTTTGTAAGAATGCTAATCAAATGTATTATCTTTTTAAAAATTAGCCTTTTCCTTTGTGTTTCACCTTGATGGACTCTTATTTTTAAATGTTAGAATTTCAACTACGATTACAAATACAGGTCTTATTCTCTAGTTCTGTTTTTCAGCATTTCTAGGAAAACGCTAATTGGCACAACTTGACCAATTCTGTGAGCTGAAGAGGGGTTGTAGATTTGCTCTATTAGCGATATGAGAACCAACTGCAATCAAGTAGTTGGTAGGAAGAGGGCATTTTCTAGAATTTAAATGCTTGAGGGATCCTACAGGTGTACTTTAGAAGATTAATAAGTCTGCTTAATAATTCTCAAAATGGTTAGCTCTCAGTTTTGTATTTGAGGGATTACTTAGAAGTCAGTTTTTAATCAGAATTTATAAATCTGTGAATATAAATAGCTAACAAGTATCACAAAGTTATGGAGCCAAGCCTAAACTCCAGTGATAAGGCCTGGCAAAAATAAATAAACACGACAGGACCCAAGCCACTGCATCATTTTCAAAGCCACCTTTTCATTGGAAAGGGAAAAGAAACCTGGGAAAGTAATTGAAAAGAATTATCTAAATGTGGAGAGAGACAATTCTTTGAACATGGATATAGTTTGAATATTTGTTCCTCCCCAAATTTCATATTCAAATGCATTCTTCAATGTTGGAGGTGGGGCCTGGTGGGAGGTGTTTTGATCATGGGGGTGGATCCCGCATGGCTTTGTGCTATCTTTGTGATAGTGAGTTCTAGCAAGATCTGGTCATTTAAAAGTATGTGGCGTCTCCTATCCCCTACACTCTGTCACTTGCTCCTGCGTTTGCCATGTGATGTGCCTGTTCCCCCTTCTTCATCCACCATGATTATAAGCTTCCTGAGGCCTCCCTAGAAGCCAAGCAGATGCCAGCACACTGCATTCTGTAAAGTCTGCAGAATTATCAGCCAATTAAACACCTTTTCTTTAACTATCCAGTCTCAAATATTTCTTTATAGCAATGCGAGAATGGCCTAATACAAGTACCATATAAAATCATGCTAATTTTCTATTTATTGGACTCTTATTCTTCATAGCACAATTCTTTTAGAATAGACAGGAGAGTATAAATAGAAGCTCCCTGTCTTCTATATCTTGCCTTCTACAATTAGAAATAATAATACTAATAAAGTCATTTAATTGGAGATGACATTTAAGCTCTTTAATCTTTAGTTTTTCATCTGTAAAACTGAGAATAAATGAGGCCATTTGTGAAAATCACTTGGCACAATACATGCCATAAAGTAGTTGCTCAATAAATATTACTTGCTGCCAGTGTAATATCCAGATTTCTATTGAGGCAAGTCATTATTTTCCATTATCTCTCTAGATATATAACAGATTTGAATATCTTTCATATGCTTATAATTTCCAAGTCTGTAATTCAAACCATACCTTCCTATTAATGACTACTAGATGTGTAGTGCAGACATCAGCATCCCCTACTTTACAATATTTATATTTCTAGAAAGAATTGGTAGTCCAATAAACAGGAGGAGTTCAGCCATTCACTAACTCAAATTTTGCTAGTATAATGTGTCATGTAATTCATTCATCATCCATTTAGTCTTTCATCCATTTAACAATTACTGATTTAGGAAATGTATTTGTATGCTGCTGATTTAATAAATGACAGATGCAATACTAAGCACCACAGATATACTTCCTGCCTTTATGGCATTTACAATGTTTATCAACAGCAGCCTAGAATCAGGACATTGATAAGTGTAACATGTAACAGAATGTTTAGAAGGACATCAGTTCTTCCAATATTGCAGCTAATAAACAGAAATAGAATTTATAATCTCAAATGAACACATTTTAGTTCATATAGCTGCTAATGACCAGTAGTCATATGGAATTATGCCAGAACAAAATACCTTAAATATTCTAACAGAAGTAATAAAAGGAGATTAATATGATTTCTTCTACTATATCAAGTGGAAGATTCTCCTAGGGAACCACTCATACTTATGGGTGGTGCTTATAAGACAAGTGAGTGATACAATATTCACCAGATGTATGTTTATTCAACAACAAAATCTACTCTTGTGCTGTAATCAGTATAAAGTTTGGTGAGAGTGTTCTTAAGAGAGATTTCTCTCAGTCTAAGATGATGGGATAGTAAGCTTGTGACTTCCTTTTCCACACAACTGTCTAAAAGAGTAGATGCTTGATATGTGTCCCATTAATTTTGCAGTTATACTTTATCACAGACTTTGTAGCCAACACTGGTTAAGAAGACATCTAAAAGTAAGAGTGATATAGTTTGGATGTTTGTCTCCTTCAAATCTGATGATGAAATATAATCCCCATTAATGGAGGTGGGGCCTGGTGGGAGATGTTTAAGTCCTAGGGCAGATTCTTCATGAATGGCTTAGTGCTGTTCTCACCATAGTGAGTTCTCAGGAGACCTGGTTGTTTAAAAGTATGTGAACTGTCCCCTGTCCTCTTGCTCCCACATCATCGGGTGATGTGCCCTTCACCTTCTGCTATGATTATAAGCTTCCTTAAGCTTCACCAGAAGCAGATGCCAGTACCACATGTCTTGTACACCCTGCAAAATCTTAAGCAAATTAAACCTCTTTTCTTATAAATTAATCAGTCTCAGGTATTGCTTTGTAGTAACACAAACAGACTAACACAAAGAAGTTTTTGGGTGCACTGCTACCATAAGTGTTTGACAGGACCCTGAGGTGATGTGCCTTAAAAACACCCTTACATCATTCCACACCACAAATCGTGGTTCTTTTTTTTATTAATATTTTCAATTCCAGTTTAATGTTGTAGGAATTTCTTTTCTTTTTCTTTTTTT
This sequence comes from Sapajus apella, assembly GCF_009761245.1. Classification (NCBI taxonomy): domain Eukaryota; kingdom Metazoa; phylum Chordata; class Mammalia; order Primates; family Cebidae; genus Sapajus; species Sapajus apella. The sequence goes on from NW_022436949.1 coordinate 30,775,698, forward strand.
TTAATGTAAACTCACATTTTATTTTTTATAAATTTAAAAAAAAATTTTTTTTTTTTGAGACGGAGTTTCACTCTTGTTACCCAGGCTGGAGTGCAATGGCGCTATCTCAGCTCACCGCAACCTCCGCCTCCTGGGTTCAGGCAATTCTCCTGCCTCAGCCTCCTGAGTAGCTGGGATTACAGGCACCTGCCACCATGCCCAGCTAATGTTTTGTATTTTTAGTAGAGACGGGGTTTCACCATGTTGACCAGGATGGTCTCGATCTCTTGACCTCGTGATCCACCCGCCTCGGCCTCCCAAAGTGCTGGGATTACAGGCTTGAGCCACCGTGCTTGACAAAAAAAATTTTATTATTATGCTTTACGTTTTGAGATACATGTGCAGAATGTGCAGGTTTGTTACATAGCCATACACATGTCGTGGTAGTTTGCTTCACCCATCAATCCATGAGACAGCATTTTTGAAAACTCTTTCTGTTCCCATAACTCTAGTGACTACGCAAGTAAATTAGCAGGGTTTGAGCCGTGAGGAATACCTAGGCAAAGTGAAAGGAAGCAAATGGATTATTGAAAACATTGAGATAAGAGATGATTGGGACATGGTTAGAGTGGCAGCAATTGGTATGAAAAACAATTAGTGGACTTGAGATGTATTTTGAGCTGTATCCAGAATTTGCTGGTGGGCTGGATGTGTACAGGGAGGTTTCAAGTATGACTACTGAATTTTTGGCTCAAACAGCTGATAAGACAGTAGTGATAATTTTAGAACAAGGAGCATTTGCAGATTAATAAACCTAGGTAGAGGAGTCATTTGTTCCATTAAGTTCTTGTTAAATTTTAACAAGTAGATACATAAATATAAAACAGGCAGTTAATAGAGTTTTGGAGTCTAGAGGGCAGGTGGAATATTTGAACTTCAAGGAGAGACAGGATCATTCTTCCATTTAACAGGAGAAAAGACCAAGCTCATGGTACAGGCACAGATGGCTTTGAGATTTGGGGGTAAGAACTTGAGCTCCTCCTTGAATAGTTTCATTTTCTCAAACAGTCTTGACATAAGACCTGTGGCTGAGAAGGCAGATGTACAGGAGTTGGATGTTAAGGAAAATGGTAAAAGTGTAAATTAGTCTCCAGAGTGAAAAGGGGACCGGGGGGACATGTTAGATTTCTATGCAATATCAGGTTTCTATGAAGTCTGTGGTAATGAGTTTTATTTATTTATTTATTTATTTATTTATTTATTTTCCCCATTTATTTATTTTATTGCATTTTAGGTTTGGGGGTATATGTGAAGAACATGCAAAATTGTTGCATAGGTACACATGTGGCAGTGTGATTTGCTGCCTTCCTCCCCATCACCTACATCTGGCTCCCCTTGCTATCTATCCCCAGCTCCACACCCCCCACTGTCCCTCCCCTATTTCCCCCCAACTGACCCCAGTGTGTAGTGCTACCCTCCCTGTGTCCATGTGTTCTCATTGTTCAACACCCGCCTATGAGTGAGAACATGTGGTGTTTGATCTTCTGCTCTTCTGTCAGTTTGCTGAGAATGATGGTTTCCAGGTTCATCCATGTCCCTACAAAGGACCCAAACTCATCGTTTTTGATGGCTGCATAATATTCCATGGTGTATATGTGCCACATTTTCCCTATCCAGTCTATCGTCGATGGGCATTTGGGTTGGTTCCAGGTCTTTGCTATTGTAAACTGTGCTGCAATGAACATACCTGTGCGTGTGTCCTTATAGTAGAACGATTTGTAATCCTTTGGATATATACCCAGTAATGGGATTGCTGGGTCAAATGGAATTTCTATTTCTAGGTCCTAGAGGAATGGCCACACTGTCTTCCACAATGGTTGAACTAATTTACACACCCACAAACAGTGCAAAAGTGTTCCTATTTCTCCACATCCTCTCCAGCATCTGTTGTCTCCAGATTTTTTAATGATCGCCATTCTAACTGGCGTGAGATGGTATCTCAAGTTGTTTTGATTTGCATTTCTCTGATGACCAGTGATGATGAGCATTCTTTCATATGTTTGTTGGCCCCATGTATGTCTTCTTTTGTAAAGTGTCTATTCATATCCTTTGCCCACTTTTGAATGGGCTTGTTAGTTTTTTTCTTGTGAATCTGTTTTAGTTCTTTGTAAATTCTGGATATCAGCCCTTTGTCCGATCGGTAAACTGTAAAAATTTTTTCCCATTCTGTTGGTTGCCAATTCACTCTAATGACTGTTTCTTTTGCTGTGCAGAAGCTGTGGAGTTTGATTAGGTCCCATTTGTCTATTTTGGCTTTTGTTGTCAATGCTTTTGGTGTTTTGGTCATGAAGTCCTTGCCTACACCTATGTCCTGAATGGTTTTGCCTAGATTTTCTTCTAGGGTTTTTATGGTGTTAGGTCTTATGTTTAAGCCTTTAATCCATCTGGAGTTAATTTTAGTGTAAGGTGTCAGGAAGGGGTCCAGTTTCTACTTTCTGCACATGGCTAGCCAGCTTTCCCAACACCATTTATTGAACAGGGAATCCTTTCCCCATTGCTTGTTTTTGTCTGGTTTGTCAAAGATCAGATGGTTGTAGATATGTTGTGTTGCCTCCGAGACATCTGTTCTGTTTCATTGGTCTATATCTCTGTTTTGGTACCAGTACCATGCTGTGTTGATTACTGTAGCCTTGTAGTATAGTTTGAAGTCCGGTAGTGTGATGCCTCCCGCTTTGTTCTTTTTGCTTAGAATTGACTTGGCTATGCGGGCTCTCTTTTGGTTCCATATGAAGTTTAAGGTGATTTTTTCCAGTTCTGCGAAGAAGGTCATTGGTAGATTGATGGGGATAGCATTGAATCTGTGAATTACTTTGGGCAGTATGGCCATTTTCACAATATTGATTCTTCCTAACCATGAACATGGAATGTTTCTCCATCTGTTTGTGTCCTCTCTTATTTCGTTGAGCAGTGGCTTGTAGTTCTCCTTGAAGAGGTCCTTTACGTTCCTTGTTAGTTGTATTCCTAGGTATTTTATTCTCTTTGTGGCAATTGTGAATGGAAGTTTGTTCTTGATTTGGCTCTCTTTAAGTCTGTTATTGGTGTATACGAATGCATGTGATTTTTGCACATTGATTTTGTATCCTGAGACTTTGCTGAACTTGCTTATCAGTTTCAGGAGGTTTGGGACTGAGATGATGGGGTCTTCTAGATATACAATCATGTTATCTGCAAATAGAGACAATTTGACTTCTTCCTTTCCTATTTGAATGCCCTTTATTTCTTTTTCTTGCCCGATTGCTCTGGCTAGAACTTCTAATACTATATTGAATAGCAGTGGTGAGAGAGGGGGGCATCCTTGTCTGGTGCCACATTTCAAGGGGAATGCTTCCAGTTTTTGCCCATTCAGTATGATATTGGCTGTTGGTTTCTCATAAATAGCTTTTATTATTTTGAGATACGTTCCGTCAATACCTAGCTTTTTGAGGGTTTTTATCATAAAGGGCTGTTGAATTTTGTCAAATGCCTTCTCTGCATCAATTGAGATAATCATGTGGTTTTTGTCTTTGGTTCTCTTTATGTGGTGAATTACGTTTATAGACTTGCGTATATTGAACCAGCCTTGCATCCCTGGAATGAAGCCTACTTGATCATGGTGGATAAGGTTTTTGATGTGCTGTTGCAATCAGCTTGTCAGTATTTTATTGAAGATTTTTGCATCTATGTTCATCATGGATATTGGCCTGAAGTTTTCTTTTCTTGTTGAGTCTCTGCCGGGTTTTGGAATCAGGATGATGTTGGTCTCATAAAATGATTTGGGAAGGATTCCCTCTTTTTGGATTGCTTGGAATATTTTCAGAAGGAATGGTACCAGCTCCTCTTTGTATGTCTGGTAGAATTAGGCTGTGAACCCGTCTGGACCTGGGCTTTTTTGGGGCGGTAAGCTCTTAATTGCTGCCTCAACTTCAAACCTTGTTATGGGTCTGTTCAGGGTTTCGGCTTCTTCCTGGTTTAGGCTTGGAAGGAGGCAAGTGTCCAGGAATTTATCCATTTCTTCCAGGTTTACTAGTTTATGTGCATAGAGTTGTTTGTAATAATCTCTGATGATGGTTTGAATTTCTGTGGAATCTGTGGTGATATCCCCTTTATCGTTTTTTATTGCATCAATTTGGTTATTCTCTCTTTTCTTTTTTATTAATCTGGCTAGTGGTCTGTCTATTTTGTTGATCTTTTCAAAAAACCAGCTCCTGGATTTATTGATTTTTTGAAGGGTTTTTTGTGTCTCTATCTCCTTCAGTTCTGCTCTGATCTTAGCTATTTCTTGTCTTCTGCTAGACTTTGAGTTTTTTTGATCTTGTTCCTCTAGCTCTTTCAGTTTTGACGATAGGGTGTCAATTTTTGATCTCTCCTTGCTTCTCATGTGGGCACTTATTGCTATATATTTTCCTCTAGAGACTGCTTTAAATGTGTCCCAGACATTCTGGTATGTTGCATCTTCATTCTCGCTGGTTTCGAAGAACATCTTTATTTCTGCCTTCATTTCATTGTTTATCCAGTCAACATTCAAGAGCAAGTTGTTCAGTTTCCATGAAGCTGTGCGGTTCTGGGTTAGTTTTTGAATTCTGAGTTCTAACTTGATTGCACTGTGGTCTGAGAGACTGTTTGTTATGATTTCCGTTCTTTTGCATTTGCTGAGGAGTGATTTACTCCCAATTATGTGGTCAATTTTAGAGTAGGTGTGATGTGGTGCTGAGAAGAATGTATATTCTGTGGATTTGGGGTGGAGAGTTCTGTAAATGTCTATTAGGTTTGCTTGGTCCAGGTCTGAGTTCAAGTCCTGGATATCCTTGTTAATTTTCTGTCTGGTTGATCTGTCTAATGTTGACAATGGGGTGTTAAAGTCTCCCACTATTATTGTGTGGGAGTCTAAGTCTCTTTGTAAGTCATTAAGAACTTGCCTTATGTATCTGGGTGCTCCTGTATTGGGTGCGTATATATTTAGGATCATTAGTTCTTCTTGTTGCATTGATCCTTTTACCATTATGTAATGTCCTTCTTTGTCTCTTTTGATCTTTGTTGCTTTAAAGTCTAATTTATCAGAGATGAGAATTGCAACTCTTGCTTTTTTTGCTCTCCAGTTGCTTGGTAAATCTTCCTCCATCCCTTTATTTTGAGCCTTTGTGTAGCCTTGCATGTGAGATGGGTTTCCTGGATACAGCACACCAATGGGCTTTGGCTTTTTATGCAATTTGCCAGTCTGTGTCTTTTGATTGGGGCATTTAGTCCATTTACATTTAGGGTTAATATTGTTATGTGCAAATTTCATACTGCCATTTTGGTGCTAGCCGGGTGTTTTGCCCTTTAGTTGAGCGGGTACTTGTTGTTCCTTTATATGTGTAAAGCCTCTTTCAGGAGCTCTCATAGAGCTGGCCTGGTGGTGACAAAATCTCTGAGTAATTGCATGTTCCCAAAGGATTTTATTTTTCCTTTACTTATGAAGCTTAGTTTGGCTGGATAGGAGATTCTGGGTTGAAAGTTCTTTTCTTTAAGGATTTTGAATATTGGCCCCCAACTCTCTTCTGGCTTGTAGGGTTTCTGCTGAGAGATCTGCTGTGAGTCTGATGGGCTTCCCTTTGTGCTTAACCTGACCTTTCTCTCTGGCTGCCCTTAGTATTTTCTCCTTCATTTCCACCCTGGTGAATCTGACGATTATGTGCCTTGTGGTTGCTCTTCTTGAGGAACAGCTTTGTGGTGTTCTCTGTATTTCCTGGACTTGAATGTTTGCCTGCCTTGCTAGGTTGGGGAAGTTTTCCTGGATAATATCCTGAAGAGTATTTTCCAGCTTGGATTCATTCTCTTTGTCACATTCAGGTACGCCTATCAAAGGTAGATTAGGTCTTTTCACATAGTCCCACATTTCTTGGAGATTTTGTTCATTCCTTTTTACCCTTTTTTCTCCAGTCTTGCTTTCCCGTTTTATTTCATTGAGTTGATCTTCGACCTCTGATATCCTTTCTTCTGCTTGGTCAATTCGGCTGTTGATACTTGTGCATGCTTCACGAAGTTCTCGTGTTGCGTTTTTCAGCTCCATCAATTCACTTATATTCCTTTCTATTTTGTCCATTCTCGTTAGGATTTCATCAAATCTTTTTTCAAGGTTCTTAGTTTCTTTGCATTTGGTTAGAACATGTCCTTTAAGTTCACAGAAGTTTCTTACTACCCACCTTCTGAAGTCTGATTCTGTCATTTCATCACACTCGTTCTCCATCCAACCTTGTTCCCTTGCTGGTGAGGAGTTGTGATCCCTTGTAGGAGGAGAGGTGTTCTGGTTTCGGGTGTTTTCATTGTTTTTGCACTGGTTTCTTCCCATCTTTAAGGATTTATCCACCTGTCGACTTTGTAGTTGCTGGCTTTCAGATTGGGTCTCAAATCTTTCAGATTGACGTTCTGTTTGTTGATCATGAGGTTATCTCTGTTTCTTGGTTTTCCCTCTGACAGTCTGGCCCCTCTGCTGTAGGTCTGACTCCAGGCCCTGCTTGCCTGGGGTTCACCTGCAGCAGCTGCTGAACAGTAAGGGTTGTTACCAGTTTTCTTCTTCTGCTATCTTTGTCCCAGAAGGATACCCGCCTAGTGTCAATGTGATCTCTCCTTTATGAGGTGTCTCTTTGGATATATAGGGGTCAGGGACCCCTTGAGGACCTGCTTGAGGAGATGGTCTCTTCTTTATAGGAGCTCAAATGGTGAGCTGTGAGCTCTGTTGTTCATTCAGAGCTGCTGGGCAAGTACGTTTAGGTCTGCTGCAGCAGAATTCATTAACTGCTTTTTGTTCCCAGGTGCTCTGTCCCAGGGATTTAGGGCTTTATGAGTTTCTGTTATGCTGCTGCCTTCTCTCTCTCTCTTTTTTTTTTTTTCCTTCAGAGCGGCCCTGCCCAGCAAAGAGGCAGCCTAGTCACTGTCTGCCTGTAGAGGCTTTGCTGAGCTGCTGTGGGCTCCACCCACGGTGCTGCTGAGTGAACTTCTTTGCAGTCCTGTTTATATGGGTGTAGTTAGAACTGCTTTGGCGATGGTGGCCTACCTCTGTTGAGGCAGAGTCTGTCTGCAGTGGTGGGTTGTCTTGGCAACGGCGGGCTGCCTCAGCAATGGCGGGTTGCCTTCGCAAGGGCGGGCTGCCTCAGCATTGGCTGACTACCTCCGTAGTGGTGCGCTGCCTCGGTAATGGCGGACACCCCTCCCCCACAGAGCTGGACCATCCCAGGTTCAGCTGCGCTTGCTGTGAAACTCTCAATCCAGAGTTTCTGGTTGCTGTTCTTTTGTGCGGGTGGGACCAGCCGAGCCTGATCACCTGGCTCCCTGCCTCAGAGCCTTTTTTAAGTTGGCATTCCAGTCACCTGTTGAAGAGGTGCCGGGGCCTGTTTGTTTTCCCCTGCAGCCACTCACTGCGCTGGCTTAAATAGCGGCACTGAGATTTGTGGCACTTTTTTTGCCCTGGAATCTACTATTCTGGCTCTCTGCTCAGTCCCCTTTTTAAACAGATGAATGGGTGACTTCCCGTGGCTCCAATCGCCAGCCAAAAGGGCACCTGGACTGCTGTATTTTGTATGGAGAACCACTGCTCGGGGCACCGACAAAGAAGCCGCGCGGGGCAAAGCAGCGGCACCAGCCGGCACAGCCTCGCTGGCCGAAACAGCCGCGCTGGCGACCATGGAGCTCCTACGCCTGGGAATTTCCTAGTCTGTGGGCAATAAAAATGCAGCGTCCACTCATCCTCTGTGCTTTCACTGGGAGCTGCAATCCTGAGCTGTTCCTAAATGGCCATCTTGGATCCTCTCAATCCGGTCATGAGTTTTAAGTGAAACCACTGTGAAACAAAATCAAACTTTGCCTTGGGTTGGATTCTACTCTGTCAGAGACAATTTTATTATGATATTTTTTTAATGTAGCCATATGAAAGAGTAAGCCAAAATAGCCCCTGATGAGAACCTATCCTAGTATGACAAGCTAATATACAGATTAAGTGAGCAAATTTCCATACCAAATATTTTATACTTGAAAATGAAATGAAAAAAATACAATTTCTGATGGCTAACAATGTTTACTAATTTTATGGTCACCAAAAAAACCCATAGTTAAAAGTTACATTCAGAGGATACTAAACATGAGTTGTATACATAAATTTTTGCTTTGGAAACATAAATTATAAACTTTAATTTATTTGATTTATGGAAATATAACTTACAACTCTATTAGATGAAGAACCTTGAGAGAAATATAATCTTGTTGGCTTAATTATTGTGGTACAGTTATGCATTTGTTCTCAGCAAGTTAAGGAAGAGTAAGTTGAAAAATGTTTATATTTAAGTGATATTACAAAATGATTTTCAGGGCTGCCTAAACTGTCTTTTAAGCTGAATGCATGCTCTGTTTCTTGGATTGTGTTCATGTCAACTTGGTTAAGATGGAAACTGGATTTCCTAGACCCTTTATCGCTCTATGATTCCAAATTAGAAATGTTCTAAAAAGGATCTTATATAAAATTTGGAGGATAAGAGTGAAGCTGTAGCCATTATTCTCTGAAAGCCATACCATTCACGTATGGTGACAGGTATAGACAAGAGCGCCAGCTACTGTCTGTTTTGCATCCAGTTTATCCTCCCAACTGCTGGCCCTGTTGACCAATAGAAGCTTGGAATGACTTTAAGCGCTTGGCTGAGAAGCTGCAATAACATAGATGCCCTTAGGATGGCTCGGTAGCTTCTTGAACCCGTTTAATGTTGATGCATCTAACATTTCACTAACATTTTTTCCAACTCACTATCATCATCCCTTGTAATCTTAGCAAACTGACTATTGCTTCTCATAATTATGGTGAGCCAATATCACCTCTCCAAAGACTCACTCCCATTAAAAAAACAAAACAAAACAAAACAAAACACTTTATATCTCAATACTAAATTCCCTACAAATATTATAAATTGTAACATTTACTGCCACAGAATTATCATGTTATATCCTCTTTGAAGCCATACTAGTCCACACCCTAGTTATTATTATCTGCTGAGCAATCAAACAGAATGCCTTAACACAGGCCTATACTTTTTATTCTATATGCTTGTTGGATCTTTCCCCTTACTTATAGTACTCATTTATAGCCAAAATGTCCTGAGCTTGCTAAATATGCTAATTACATCATGTAGTGCTCAAGAACAAATTCCTGATCCAATAGTCTTTTGGACTAAGATGCATCACAACATTTATAGTAAAAATATCCCTCTATGGACTCCATCTATGACTGCCAAAATCCCACATAGAGGCCCCAATTGCTGAGTCAATAGTTCTCACAGTGGTACTCCTAAAATTTGGCGGCTATGGAATAATGCCAGTCAACTTAATCCTTAAACCCCTAACAGAATTTATAGTATACTCTTTCTTTATATTATCCCTCTGAGAAAAACAAGCTTCATCTGTCTGCACCAAACTGATCTAAAGTCACTCATTACCTACTCCTCTGAGAGCCTCATAGCCCTTGTTTTCATAGCCATTCTCATCTAAACCTCCTGAAGTTTTGTAGGTGCAACAATCCTAATAATTGACCACTGACTCACCTCATCCATAATACTCTGTCTTGCAAACTCAAACTATGAACAAGTCCAAAGCCAAACCATTACTAGTCCGGGGACTTCAAACACTCCTCCCGCCAATATCCACATGATGACTCTCCAACCTCATCCAACTTCCAACCTCAACAACCTACAGCTTCACCCACTTTGCCCTGCCCTCTATCATTAATCTAGCAGGATAACTTTTCATAACCATAGCCTCATTCTCTTGATCTAACCTTGTCATTATGTTTATAGAACAGTTCTTTATTCTCTCTATATATTAATCATTACACAATGAATATTATTCACATATCACATTAATAATACTAAATCATCCTTCACATGAGAAAATACCCTAATGTGTAAACATGTACCCCTTCTATTATCACTAAAACTCAAAGTAATTTTGGGGTTTATATAATGTAGCTATAGTTTAATTAAAACATTAGATCGTAGCTCTAATATAGAAGTCTATAATTTCTTACCTACCAAGAAAGTTTGTAAGAACTGCTAATTCATGCCCCCATATTTAACAATAAGGCTTTCTTAACTTTTAAGGATAAGAGTTGTCTCTTGGTCTTAGGAACCCAAAACATTTGTGCAACTCCAAATAAAAGTAATAAATATATTTTCTTCCTTTACGTTGACCTCACTAGTTCTACTAACTTTTCCAATTATTATTACCTCAAATAGCATTTATAAAGACAATTTTGTACCCCAATGATGCAAAATCATCCTTGCATGTACCTTCACTACCAGCCTCATCCACACCACCAGATTCATCTATATAGGCCAAGAAACTCTTATTTCAAACTGACACTGAATGACAGTTGAAACTCTAAAGCTTTCACTCAGCTTTAAACTGGATTACTTCTCTGTAATTTCATTCCAGTAGCACTATTTGTCACATGATCTATTATAGAAGTCTCAATATGATATATATATACTTGAAACCCAACATAAATCAATTCTTCAAATATCTACTCATTTTTCTCATTACTCTACCAATTCTAGTCACTGCCAACAACTTATTCCAACTCTTTATCGAATTAGGATATGGGTAGGTATTGTTAGTCCAAGCTGCGCCATTTTGTAGATTGAAACATTCTACGGGGGCTCAGGCCATAAGAACCATCCTGCCTAACTGCCTCACCACAAGGCACAGGAACATCCTTCTCATACCCTACTGGGCAAAGGCCCAAATGAAAGAACATCCTTAACATCCTACCGGACAGCAAACCAGGCCGCAAAGACCAGCAGCCCCGAACCTATAAGTTACCCAAGCCTGTAAGCAGCAATGGGCTCTGGCATTAAGCTGGTCCCCCACCTCCACAGATAGTGCTGGCAATAAGCCCGTGTTGCAGAAGAGCCGCCAACTCTCTCTGTCTTTGTTTAACCTTTGCCTTCTTTTCAAAACCTAACAGATATTGTGTCCTTCCTGCTAATTGACTGATGTTGTGGCAGAACAGACACTAACACAGCAACCCTTCCAGCAATCTGATATGATCGCATCGGAGACATCAGTTTTATCCTAGCAATAGCATGATTTGATTTCTCTTGTTCTCCGATACATGAGAATTTCAGCAAATGTTTATTCTCAACCCTAGTCCCAGTACTCTCCCACTAATTGGTTTTCTGGTAGCAGCAGCTAGCACATCATCTCAATTTGGTCACCACCCCTAACTCCTAAGTATAGAAGCCCCAAATCCCATCTCAGCCTACTTCACTCTAGCACAATAGTTGTAGCAGGCATTTTCCTACTGCTCCAATTTTATTCCCTAATGGAGAATGACATACCTATTCAAACACTCACATTGTGCTTAGGAGCTATTACTATACTATGTACAGCAATCTGCCATCTAACACAAAATGACATTTAAAAAACTGTGGCATTTTTCATCTCGAGTCAACTAGGTCTCATAATGGTTACAGTTGGCATTAACCGACCTTACCTAGCATTTCTTCATATTTGTACACATGCCGTTTTCAAAGCCATATTATTTATATGCTCCAAGTCTATTATTTGTAACCTTAATGATGAGCAAAATCTTCAAAAAATAGGTGGGCTATTTAAAGCTCTGACCTTTACGTCTTCCTCACATATTATTGTGCCTGGCACTCAGGGGTATACCTTTCCTCAAAGGCTTCTACTCCAAAGACCTTATTATTGAGACACAAACGCATCATATACTGATGCCTGAGCCCTCTTAATCACACTCATTGCCACCTCCCTAACAGCTGTCTCTAGTACCCGAATTCTCTTCTTCGCACTGCTAGGAAAACTTCACAACCTTAGTTGTTATCAACAAAAATAATCCCCTCATAATTAATTCAATTAAACGTTAAACAATTGGTAGCATTTTTGCCAAATTTGTAATCTGTAACAATATCTCCCCAATACCAGTTCCCCAAATAATTATGCCTTTCCATCTAAAGCTCACAGCCCTGGACATGACTATTCTAGGCTTCTCACTAGCAATATAACTCAGCCTTATCATTAATAAGGTCAAACTTAAATACCCGTCACAAACATTTAAATTTTGCAATGTATTAGGATTTTACCCAAGCACAATGCACCATACAACACCATATTCAAACTTCCTTGCAAGCCAAAATATAGGCTCCCTTCTACTAAATCTAATCTGAATAGAAAAGACAATACCAAAAAACACTGCCCAACTTCAGATCGTAGCCTCAACCACTGTGTCTACCTGGAAAGGCCTAATTACACTCTTCTTTTTCTCTTTTCCTATTCCGTCTCTCCTAACCTTATTATTAATCATTTATCCCTACTTCCCTGGGTAATCTCAGTTGCAATAAAAATACTAACAGATTAACCAGCAACCACCACAAGTCAACTCCCACAGATATATAATGTGGCCACACCTATAGAATCCTCATGAAGTAATTCCACTTCCTTGCCCTCAAAAATTACCCAATATTCCATATTTTTAAAATTGATTACAATTTCCACCTCATCATAATTATTCACACTACCATTACCAATTCTAATATCAATCCTAATAATGAAGCACCCCAATGACAACACTTGGCCCCCAAGCAATTTAAGATGTTAGATACAGAGAAGACCCCAGGATTAGGAGTTGATTAAGCCCCTGGGGGCTTCTATATATTTAACACCTCTGTAGCTTCATCTCTGTAGATACCAAGATTCTTCTTGGGAAGATGAATGTGTTTACTTGTTTCATTTATCTCTTCAGACTTCCATCTTTTCACCTGTCAGTCCTTCAAGCTGACTCTTTCCTGGCCTAAGAATAATCTGATGTGATTATTATGCGTTGTATAACTGTATCAAAATATCTCATGTACCTCATAAATACATACACCTACTGAATACCTACAAAAATTAAAAATATTTTTTAAAATCTTTCTTTGTTTGAAGTTTCATCATGATAAATACAATGTGTGTTTTGTTTTGATTTTGTTATCAGCTTAGACTAGGTTAACTTGTTGAAAAGGACTTTGCAAAATATTATTAGCTTGCAAGAACAAAGGTTTATTTCTTACACATTTTAATGTTTATTGCTAGTTAACTTTTGCTTCAAGTCTTTTTTATTACAGTAAATTAGCTAAATAGCAGCCTTTGTCTCTGATTACCAAGACCCATGGCAAATGGGAAAATAGAGAAAGCAGGCTCTCATGAAGACTTTTAAAGCTCTTGCTCAAAAATGACACATGCACCACAAACTCACGTTTTATTAAAAAAAGGAATTCCTATGTCCAATCTGAACTCAATAGAAAGTATAATTCTTCCACAAGTATATGTCTGCTACAGAGGAAAAGCAAATCTTGGCAATACCAACAAAATCTAACAGAATCCATCTTCATGTTCAAAATATTTCACTTTTTAAATTTAAGCACAAAAAATGCATTTGTTCTATTTCTAGGTAGATAACTCATTGCCCCATTCACTTACAACATCAGGTCCAAGTTGAGGAACTTTTGGTGGTCCCCATATTAGAACTGAAAAGAGTTCCATTAAACCCAGAGATCCATCTATGAAACTGTCAAATTATCTACTTCTCACCTCCTGTGAATTCTGAATCCATGCATTTCACATAAAACTAGTAGAATAGGGATAATGTAATCATACTTAATGCTCCTGTTTAGAAAAGCACATAGCAGTTACTCTTCCTTAATACCCTGAAATCCTACTAGGTAGAAACTGCAAAGGGTGTTTGAAATTCACTGGTGTTTGGGAATGTTTTTTTATTAGAGCCAAGTCTATGATTCTGAACAGCTTTCTAGCTCATTGTTTTCCATATTCCTTAGCTCCACCACCCAGTTTTTTTTCTTTTTCGCCACCTTATATTTTGATGCCAGTATAATGCTTGGTTAGAAACAGTTGCACAGTGAAGGCCTAGTAGGTAAGTAAACAATTCACAAAACAAAGTAAATATAAGTAATGAAGTGGTATATAATGTAGTACAGATTTATAAGATTTAGAAAAATCCAAATGAGCTCAATTAAGACTACTATTTCAGGAAAACCTGGAAAGGTAGTATGTGAGATGGTAAGAAAATAACATTTTCAGCAAATGGAGAAAATGAGTAAAGTGATCAATGAACATAGTATATTTAAGGCAAGCTTAATGAGGATTTTGAAGGAAAATAATTTTATATTTAAAAGAATTATGAACTACTGTTTTATTTTTTAATTTAAATTTAAGTATTTTTATATAATGCATATAATTTTTGATGTAAAATAAAAGTTCCATATGTTTCCTTAAAATCTACTTTCTCTTATCATTTAAACACACAGAAGCATCTTCTCATTAAAAAATGACATTGGAAACAGTGAACCTACAAAGCGTTCTTGCTTTATCCTTCTCACTGTGATTTATGATCCTGTACTTAAAGTGTCTTTCCAAAGCATTAAAATGATAAAGGATTCCAGGATTACAAAATAATGCCACTGGAGAGTTTAAAGGAATCATTGCAGACTTTTAGGATAGAACGAATGGAGTGTTGTTTTATGATTTCATTGATTTTTCTCTATGTTTCTGTTCAATTCTTCCTTAACATTTCTGCTACACACGTAAATTAAGTAATTGCCTGTCAACTAAAGTCATTCCCAACTGAGAAAAAAAGAAAAAAAAAATGGAGAAGTTGCCATATGTGAGTTTGCACATAAGCTGTTAACCTTTAAATGTTGACACCTCTCATGTGAGCGGTAATTAAGCAGACATGATAGAGCAACTTCAGTAAGTATTTAAGTGGATTATTTGCTTGCTCCCATGTCTATTACTATATTTCTCCCATCTCATTCAACATTTGATAAACACACATTAGGTCCCTGCTATAAGTAATTCAATATGTTGGTTGCTAAGTTTTTTTTAACTGAGCAATATGAAAATGGAATAAAATTCATACATACAGCGTCCTGCCTTTGTCACTTGGTAGACATGAAACTTTGTGCAAGTTGCTTAACCACTTCTGGACCTCAGTTTCCTCATTTATAATACAGGAATGTCAACAAACCCCATCTCACAGGATTACTAAGAAAAATTCATGTTTGTATAGAAAGCACTCAAATATTAGCTTTTATTAATATTGTTAAAAATTGTGAAAATTGCTAGAAAACTACAATATAGTATGACTAATTGATTTAATGCAAATAGATACCAAACTCTATAGAACTGTGAAGAAGGGCTTAACACTATTTTAGGTAAGGTTTACTGGGAAAAGCAATTTTTGAGCTGACCACTGAAGAAAGAATAGAAATTAGCCTGAGTGGTGGAGCAGAAGAAGGGCAGTACAGGAAAAGAACAGCATATGTTACAAGATAGATGGGCAAGAGCATATCACGTTTCTGTAATTGCAAGCCATTTTTGCATGGCTGGAACAACATTTTCTGGGGTAAAGCTTCTGAAAACAGACCTAAAAAATATTTCTCAGAGCCAGACAGTAAAGAACAACTCCAGGTTACATTTTTTGACCACAGTTTTCATTGCTTTACCTATAAATATACAATACAATTTAGCTCTTCTAAAAAACAATACATATGGTATTGTGGAAAATGGATATCCAAAAACAGAAGGATTAATGTAATCATGCAGAGAGCCAGACAATAAAGAACAACTCCAGGTTATGTTTCTTGACCACAGTTTTCATTGTTTTACCTATAAATATACAATATAGTTTAGCTGTTCTAAAAAACAATGTATATGATATTATGGAAAATGGATATAATAAAATAAAAGAATTAATGTAATAATGCAGGATGTTATGAGTATTAGATGTGATCCTATGGTAGTAGAAAACAATTCACTGGAGGCAAAGAAAATATAGGATAGATATTTAAGAAATAGGATCAACAGCAGGGTTACTTATGGTAAACACTGATTTTTCAGGAAATAGCAAAACAGCAGTTTATTTTTATGACCCCCACAGTAACCCAAAAGTAAGAAGGGAACTAGAAGAGACTGGCATCATGTCAAGTACAGAAAATAATAAGTGTCAAGAAGAAGGAAGACATTAACTATTCAATACTGTGTCAATGAAAAAGGATAGCATCAATTTAAATCTGGTCCACAGAATTTTGAGGGTATGCTGTATTAATAATCTTTGGTAGAGCATTCCAGTGCTCCAACATACATATGATCTATGATCACATGTAATCCATGATCTAATGCTCTGACATTTAGATCATAACCAAACTCATATTTCATAACATTTAAGCACAAATAAGATGTGAAGACCTGACAATGTGACTATAAATAGTATTAAAATAAATAAACCAAAACAAAGCAGCTATTCAGAGCAAGAAAGTGACAGTATCTTCTGGAGATAAATTTGAACAAATAAATATTTAAGTGACAGAGAACTCTGTGTGTGTGTGTGTGTGTGTGTGTGTGTGTGTGTGTAAAATCCAGGAAGATAGGATATCATCAATAGAATGAGATTCTCAAGACCATAAATAGAAATTGGGTTCAAGATGACGCAGAAGAGACTGACACTTCTATTTGAGGAAAGTAAAAGTGGACCAAGGTTGGAAAGACATGTATGTGTATATATGTGTGTGTGTGTGTGTGTGTGTGTGTGTGTGTGTGTGTGTGTATACATGTGAGTGTGGAGCATCAAAGGCAACTAGATCTCTATGTTTTCCTTAAAGATAAAAGTAAATATCAAAAAGTTATGGAGGCAGAGAAGTGGCAAAAGGAGGAGTTCAGAAATTAATGATGATGGCAGTGTTTGAAAATAGCTCAGCTGAGTGAATCTAAGGAAACGTTGATCAGAAACAAATAAACATATATCCAGTTGGCTTCTAAAATTTTAGGGATACCTCAAAAGGCATAAAATGAAATTGGTTTCAATTAGCTTGTTTGTTATCCGTTAATTTTTTTCAGGAAATTTTTTTTTGGGTGGAATAGTGTGCAGAGGAAAAAGGGGAATGTAGATTTTACCAATTCAGCAATTGGAATTTATAGGGATCAGATGTCAGACAGAAGAAAACGAAAGATTAGAATCTTTTCAAGAATGTCATGATGTCATGAATCTTTGGTCTTGAAAAAGAAGTGATGGTAAGAAATAGCTGATATTCTGAGATAAAAATAATTTGGTTACAAGACTAAGGATCTTAATGAGGATAAGAATCAACTTGTTCTCAAAACAAAATGAAAGAAGTTTTGTAGGTGGAACATTTGAGTATACATTTTCAGAAATGAATCAGTCTGAAAAAATGGCCCAGTCATTGAAACATCCATGTGAATAAGATATGATAATCCATGGCAATAGAGGATGAAATTTACTGTAACAAAATGATAAATTGTTTATTTATATTATTATTATTATTATTTTTTCACTTTTAATTTCATGAGTACACGTTCAGGTTTGTTACATAGGTAAACTTGTATTGTGGGGGTTTAACAGATTATTTCATCACCCACACTTGAAGTCTGTTACCCATTAGCTACTTTTCTTGAACCTCTTCTTTCTCTGACTCTCCAACCTCTGGTAAATAAGCAACAAAGAAAACAAGGTGGTACTTATATCAAGAAAGCAAAATTTCCCAGAAATCTGTAGCAGATATTTACTGTCAATAACTCTGTCTCATGACTTTACTGAACTGCAAAGGAGGCTGGAAAATGCAGTTTATCAACGGGGCACAAAGTTAACCTAGACAAAATGAAAACTTTGCTGATGAGGAAATAGAAGAGACTAGATACTGAATAGGCTACCACAGGGTCAGCCACAATGATAGTGCATGTGTTCTCATACTAAAAAAAAAGAAAGAAAGATACATAAATTATTCTCTGTAATTATTGAAGTACAAATTCATTTAAAAGTTTTGTGACTATCAAGTGGTTCATAAGCAATATTGAATGGTAATTAGGTATATACATATTAATGCACTACTTACAATTATAATCTTTTGAACAATGTGTTGTTTTTGTAAAATGAAATTTAGGTATGTGTGCTTATTGTATTTGAAGCTTTTAATTTTAAGGTTCAGAATTTCTGTAAATACCTTTGATTTATATTGTCTTTAAATACCCATTTTTAGTGTGTTCTATTATCACCGTAAGTGCTAAAATGTACAAATAAACGTTCCTGCAGTTCCAAATATATTTCAGTGATAGGCATGATACTGACGATCAGAGAAATTACTGTGTATTAATCTAAGCAAATGTTTTCAGTGAACAATTGTCAGGTTCTTTTAGTAAATAGAGACAGATTGTGGCTGTATAAAATTTCTTTCTAACCTGCCATAGTGGAACATGTTACAATGAAAGCAGACCTTAGACCCCATAATGGATTCTGATAAATATCCAAATGTTTATTACCAAGTATACATTAAAAGATCACATAACATAATTCATAGTGTTGGTGTTTATTTGAGGCACTTTTACAAGAACTTTGAAATTCTCAATTTACTCTAAGGCAGATAAAATTATAAATTGATAGAAGGACCAGCCATGTTTCTACTTGGCTCATGTATCACACTATTTGATTAAGAAAAAGAAGAAAAAGAAAAAAAGTGTATGCGTAATGTACGAATATACTATGCACTCTTTTTGGACAACCATATACCTTGAACATCATTTATTCTCCCCAAATGAAACATTTTAATATTTCTAATGTTAAGTATGAGCCTTCTGTTGCATATTTACTTAATGATGTATAAAGAGTTTGTATAAGATTTCTGAAGTATGAATCCCCAATCAAGGCCCTTCAAATGCTAATTATCTACCTCCAAATTGTGTATTCTTAATTAGGGTCCCACAAATGTAACATAATCCCTCAGGTACAGGATAAAATTAATTCATACACACATGCACCCTGCTCTATATATTGAGTTTTTTAAAATGTCAGACACAATCTGTAAATACATTTGTCAAAATGGTGAAGGTTGCATTTATACTGCACAGCAGCTAGGGATTGGATAGAGGACAAAGTCAATGGTTAGAGGGCTTTGCATTACCAACCGGGCCAGCTGAGCTTAAGACTACCTGAAGATAAAAACAAAATGTTTGCAGTAATTAGCAGCAAACACATGTCCAAATGACCAAATGATATCTTGAGATACCACTGTGGCTCTGAGAACCCTGTTACGTTCATACCTAGGACTTTTAGGATATTTCATTTGCTACTTGAAGTCTAAAGTGCTATAAATTGGCTATCAGATGCTTCCCTCCTCCTCTTTCAAGGCCCATTGGACTTATCAGGGATATTTTATAATTTTTGATTTTACCCTGTGGCCATTTGTATGTTTCATGTGATTCCTAGGATTTCAGTGTGCCATTGTATTTTGCAAAAAAAAAAAAAAATAATGATAATAATTATTGTTGGATATAATGAAGCGTGTGTTCATACAAAAAATTTACAACTGTGTCACATTTTGGATTTTGGAGTCAATATAATACTTTTTAGTTATACTTGAATGTCAAGATATTACCAATTGGAGCTCACTATGTTGATAAATATAAACTTAGAAATACCAGAATTTAAATGTAACACTTCAAAAGAAAAACAATATAAACATTTTACACTAACATTTCAGTTGTTTTGCCATATGCATCCCCAACAAAAATATAATTGGTTGCTTAGACAGTTACTTATGCAATGCCATAAACTGACACTATAAAAACTATTTTTACTCAGTTAAAAGCTTACTATGTGTTGCGTTGTAATTTTCACTGACAACGAGAAATCAACATATTTTATAATAATTATTTATACCATTAAAATTTTAAATGACGACAATTTGCATGCTGAAATCTGATTGTTACAGCTGTAATCCACAAAGAGTTGACATTAGGGTTAAGATATTAAAAAGCAAGCTATACAAAATACATAAGATGTTTTAACTTTCAGAATATACTGTACACTCTCAGGATTATAATAATATAACTTTATATTTTACACTGCATATTCCAACGTTTGCTTGCTAAATGGTTGCACTAAAATTACAGAGACATGCACAATTTTTAAACTTATTCAAATGTCACACCTGCCTCACTAATAGGAGATCAGGTCTCTTTTGGGTAGGTTTGTTAGCCATTTCAGGCTTATGACTCTATTCTGTTTAGCCTCGATTTTGGAGTCAATATAGTACTTTCTAGTTATACTTGAATGTCAAAATATTCCCAGTTGAGCTCCCACTGAAGCTCTCTCAGTTGCTGTTTACTTGAATCAAGGTGGTAGCAAAAAATGTTCAGGAATTTTATTTTGTAATTGTTTATTTTTGGACATTTGGCTCTCTATTCTCCCAGTGTATACACTTCACTAGGACAGTTTAGAAGGATTTTCTAGTTATAACAAGTTGAAACAAGTTGTTGCAGCTGGAACCAGTTGCCCCTTCCCTGCACAGACTTATATTGCTGTATCTATCCAATGAAATAGCTCCACCCTTTCTTGCTTCTGGGGGATATTTTTCTGTTAAAGAAAAATATTATTCATGACATTTCTTCAAAAGGTAAGGCATTCTTTATTTGGAACTACTGTGAGGGGTTTTACAATAGGGGGCATAGATTCAGCTCAACTCGAAATACAATAAGATAAAATTGAATTTTGTAGCTAAAGGGTGGGCCATGGGGAGGGACTAGATGAAAAATTCTAAAAGAAAACATCAGGGGTCTGGGCAGATTGATTCAACCCCTCTAATAGTATTGTTGTTGAAGGTAGGTCAAGTTGAAAGGATGAGGATATTGATCAGATTTCGAGGGAGGGGGATTCTGGCTAACCTGACCGAGCAGGATGTTTTCAACAGCTGGGCTCTAGAGGACCATGCGCTAAGATGGGACCTAGTTGTGCTCTGAAGAGCCTGAATGAAGTTTGGTCAAGGAGAGAATCTTTATCATTTTCCAGGACACAGAATCTACACTTGTCATTTGGCTTCAAAAGCACGCCTAATTTTTTTTATATATATCTGCATACTATTGTACTTCAAGTTAATTCCAAACAGTCTCCTTATCTCTCAATTTTTACACCTATTGATCAAAATAGTTACTGAGATAAGTGTGAAGGAGTGATTCTACTCATTATTTCACTTTTAATTTTTTTAAGTTGCTAGACATACATTCAAATATCTTTTCAAGTCAGTGTGTCTCACACTCTAATGTATATTTGATAAACTGGTAAGTTGTTAGAAAGGCAGATAGATACTCAGGCACCACCCTAGACTAACTGAATCTAAATCTACATTTTAACGAGATTCACAGGTGATTTGTATGCATGTTAAATTTTGAAAATCATTGTTTTTTTAGGGTATTTTTGTCTACAGAAACAAATACAGAAAATTTGAGCGTGTATCATAGTTTTTCACAAATAGACATATAGTATTAGATATGTACAGTATTCATTTTCTAGATGACCCTTTCTTGCTGATTACTGGATTATCATTAATTTCTTTAAGCTCTGAGACAATTATTATGTTGTACAAAATCTAAGGAACAGTATTTACTGGTATAATAAAATAGAAATTCCTAGACATTTTATTTTCAAATTAAATATATAGAATTTTATGGTGCTGCATCACCATTTGATACAATTATAATTCTCTTGCAGACATGGTTATAAGCATACTTTAAGACAGTCACACCTATTCATTAACAGAAAGAAGCAAGAAAGTGTTGGGATTTCCCTTTATCTGAAAACCTACAGAAAATAGAATATGCTCATTTAGCTGTCTAGAAAAAGCCATAACTTGTTATTTTGAAAATGAATGTTATAAATTCATCCAGTTCTTTAACATTTATTGACATTATTAACATTATACAATTACCAGGACTTGTGTTTGATGTCAAGAAGCTAAATGAGACACAATCCCCTCAAAAATTTTAGTTATTTGTGAAGCCAGACAAGTAACCAAAAGACTTCAGAGAGTTAGATGTTACTGAAGAAATATGCTAGTTAAAGAATACCTAGGGCAAGGAATTCATATCCAGGTGAGTGAAAGCACATCCAAAATTATACTGCATGCAAAGACCATATTTATGAGCAAGATGTAGTCAGAGATGAAGCTTGTGGGAAGCAGGTGGGAGGAGAGCAGATTGTATTTTGTCTTATTACCATGCTAAATTATTGCCCTAATTAAAGAACAAAACTTATTGCTTACTTTTTTTTTCCTTTTTGTTGTACTTTAGGTTCTGGGGTACATGCGCAGATCATGCAGGATTGTTGCATAGGTACATACATGGCAAGGTGGCCTGCTGCCTCCATCCCCCCCATCACCTATATCTGGCATTTCTCCCCATGTTATCTCTCCCTAACCTCCCCACATCAGCTGTCCCTCTGCTACCTCCCCTCAACAGACCCCAGTGTGTGATGTTCCCCTCTCTGTGTCAATGCATTCTCATTGTTCATCACCCTGTGCTCCTGGATTTTTAACTAGGAAGTTCCCTGTTTCTCTTCTCTTTGCCATTATACAGCCTCTGTTATTCAGTAAAGAATAAATAATTCCTTCAGTAGGGGCTGAAAGTATCTCTCTGCTGGTCTGTAACCCCAGTGATAAGTTTTTGAATTCCTTTGTTAAGTCTAACACTAGAGAGTTGGGTGAATTCAAATTCTGGTTTTGCCCTGGTCTATGGAGTCAGGTGTCTTGAGAAGGAGTTGGCTCATCTGCTCTTCTGTCACTCCCACCTCCTATTCCTCTCCTTCTCTCTATTGTTGGATAAATATAGGTATCTAAACTGTTCCCGTTTCATTTCCTATTTCTGTACCAATGTGTTTATATACATTGGAAATAAGCCAAGTATTGTGTCGAGTGGTAGGGCACATTGGCCTTCTTTTGCCAAGATTTGTCAAAAAGAGCACCTGGCAGTGGAAATAGCAGAAAAACAAATAGCCAAAAAAAATATGGGTTCAAATTTCAGCTTGGAGACTTATCAGCTATATGACACTGTGCGAAATATCTAGAGCTTCTCAGCCATATTGTCTTCATTTGAAAATGGTGAATAGTGGGACCTGCCTTCTATTTACTAATTTTTCAATATAGTTTAAAAATTAGTAATCAATAAATGTTGTAGACAGTTGAAAAGTAGCCTTATTCCCTGTCTAGTACTAACAGTTTAGAAATCGATTTGATTAAAGAAATTTACCTAAAGAGAAAAGAAATTGTTATTAAGTATTTTGCCTCAGTCCTACAAATTTGGCATTAGGGTCTGAAAATTTTGTCCATGTGCTTGTAGAGTGACATACAAGGTGCAGAATCTCAGACAAGTTGCTTCATCTATTGAAGTCACAGTTTTATTATTCATAAAAAGTGGACAATAGCACTTTCTTGACAGAGTTTTTCAGAGGATTAAATAACAATTATGTAAACCACATAACCAGTGTCTGTTAGTGTTGAATACGTACTAATATTAGCTAAAATAAGAAAGTTGACAGCAAAGCATTTTTACGTTTTTGTTCATCAAAAGAGGATTACTTGTGAAATGAGAAAACAAGTTTAACATACTGCAGTAAATAGTCAAAGATATAGAAACGTTGGTGAGAGACCACTAAGACACAATATAAGGTTTTTGAGAGCTGAGTTGTTTATGTTCTTGTTATCTTTAATTCCTGGTCACTAAGCAAAGTAAAAATACCCTACATATTAGGGTATGTAATGTTTAAGTAAATTTGTTTTTAAATGAATGAATGAATGAATTAAAAAAAAAAAAAAAAACCTGAGTGGACCTTACATTACTCCTTCGACAGAGCACACACTTTCATTGTGGTAAAGACTCCCTGGAACTGCGTCAAAACCAGTCACCTTCTACATTGCACTATGTTCAAGGTAAGAAGTACTGAAGCACAAGTTAAAAAGAGAGAGAGAGAGAAAAGTGAGTAAAAAAGGACAACATTGAACACCTTTTCTTTTGATAGAAGCTTCACTGACTGCACACATGTGGTTAAAGATGTATTCAGGGACCTGAATTATATTCATTAATGTGGCAAGCACTATCAGAGAGTCAGATTTATAATGATTTCTCCTTTCTTCTTTATTTCTGAGACAAAGTGTTTGACACAGAGTAGAAGCAAAGGTGATTTGTAGCACTAACCTGCAACATGTATAAATAACTGGTAAAGGATGATTTATTGCTAAAATAAATCCTAATATGATTAAATGAAATATTTGCTTTAATTGCGTAAGTGTCAGTCTCACTGACCTCACAAAGTGCAACCTAAAATTTGTGAGTAATGAATAAGTCCCTGGGGGTCATTTACAAAGTCTTTGCAAGATCATATTTTTCCATCAAAAGGATAATATCAAATTTATGTTTAATAATATCTAAACGTATTTTCAAAATGTTTATTTAAAAATGGAAATATTGTATTTTAAAGGAAGACTTATAAACCTTGATAGGTCATTTTTATTTATGTATTAATATGTTGGTGTTATTACATGAAAGGGCATGGAATTTTAGTTCAATAACTATTGGTAATTGCCACATTCCTAGTGTTTGTGGTAAGTATTATTTCAAGAAAACAAATAAATCTATGGTCCTCTTAAGAACTATTCATATTCTCAAGACACATGCTTTTCTCCTGAGAACAAAATACACTTCTCTATCTTTTTGGTTATCGTACTATTCAATTAATAACTAAAAAGCAGGAAATATACCTTTAGTAATTAAAGTAATAATCAAAATGAATGTGCTGACAATGTATATTAGTTATTCATTATGAGAAAGGTATGTTATCAATTTGATCTGTTTTTAAATAGGAAATTCTAATTTGGGATAAAATCAAACAGAGGTATGAAAAAACACATGTAATTAAGTAGTTTAGACCTCAATATTAAAAAAATATTGTTGGAGATTTGACCAGTGTGTAGAAACTTAGTTTAATATCCTAGGTAAAACAAATTTTCCACAAAAATGGAAACTTAAAAGAAAACATCATCCCAGTATGATTCCAAAATTTTAAAATAAAACATTCTTTTTTAGAAGAAAACATGTAGTTGAATCCATCCAGTATTAAATTTGCATTAAATGTATAATCTCTTGAAAAAAATTGTAACATAAAGCTACTATAACATGGAACTGTTCCAATAACTCTTTCTATAGGTGAGAAATTTTAAGTAGTTTCTTTGAATTGCAATATATTGGTGTAGAAAACTGAGAAACAGAAATAGTGAGAAAGGGAAGTAATATCAGACACGATTTGGCCCCAGTTCCAGATTTAGAATTTGAAACCCAATGGTTATGATGTCACATTTCAATGATGTTTCAAAGCAAGTTACATTCTGGGATGTCATATCCTAGAAAGGTGTTGATAATTGTAAATAATATCTACTATGGTGCTTTCTAAAAGACATCTATGGAAATTTAAATTCAAGAATTTTACCTTATTGTTCACCAGTGGTGTCTGAAGTCATCTACTTTGGATGAAAAAAACAAATTCTGCTTATATTCAACTTTACCCAAAATGAAAGAAGTATCCTTCCCAACATTTATATAGAGAGTTAACTCTGCTTCACTCTCTCAGTCTAGCACCAAGTCCATTAAGCGAGAATTCTGTGGGAACAGTGAGAGTTTTGCAACATTGAGCGTTTAGAGATAGTGCTACCAAAGACTGTTCATTTTCAGTGTGCTGTATTATAAAGAGAGAGAGAGCACTGAAAAGAAAGGTTCAGAACTATTTACACAATTATATAGTTTCATGACAAAAACTTCATCTTTATAAACTTTCATATTGTAGCATAAATAATTCAGAAACTTTTTTTTCTTATTTGTTTAAAATATTTGAAATAAGTTTCCGGTGGTTTTAAGCCCATATCTTAAGAATATATTTTTTGAATCATGTCTTTCAATTACTTTTCAAAATAACTATCAGAGACATGGAAGACTGTTTCCCTAGTGAATAAAATAACTGCCTATTTTGATTTTAATATATTGATCATTTTTTGCCCATTAGTCACTGCCATTTTCAAGTATGATAGCCAATTAAATTTTTTCAAAAGTGGAATATTTACCCGAAAGTCATTTATTATCCTTTTTTTTTTTCATTTTATTCCGCTGTTATTGCCGATTAAGCCTAAATATCTTTCTAGACGTATTTGTATCTTAGGGTTGACTTCTGACCCTGTTCTAGCCATTGGAATACAATGAGTAGCTGTGCTAGAAAATATTGCAAGAACATTTCTCTTCAGTTTCTTGCCTTTTATACACCCTCACTCTGATTTTACCTTATGGTCTGTATAACAAATATAAGGTGAAATATGTAGCAGGCATCATGTGAGCATGAAGATGAAAGTCACACGTTGGAAGCAACAGAAGATTCAAGGACAGTGGTATTTGCAAACTTCCCTGTATACATGCAATAGCTCTGAACTTCCTCTCTTTGTAATTCTTAAGATAAGGGAAAATTAAATTCTTATGTGTTTAAGGCACTGTTCTTTATTACTTAAAACCTAACAGGTAGGGTGCGGTGGCCCACGCCTGTAATCCCAGAACTTTGGGAGGATGAGGCGGGTGGATCACCTGAGGTTAGGAGTTTGAGACAAGTTTGGCCAACATAATGAAACCCTGTGTCTACTAAAAATACAAAAAATTAGCAGGGTGTGGTGGCCAGTGCCTATAATCCCAGCCACTTGGGAGGCTGAGGCAGGAGAATCACTTGAACGTAGGAGACAGAGGTTGCAGTGAGCCAAGATCATGCCAGTGTACTCCAGCCTGGAAAACAAGAGTGAAACTGCATCTCAAAAAGTAATAATAATAATAATAATAATTTTTAAAAACCACAACATATTTCTAAAGGATACCTTAAGTTTTCATATAAATTAGAATAAGAACCAGGCTTTTAAATTGCTTCATTATCACTAATAAATAAATATTCACAAAATTTCATATAAATATTATTTCATTACTACCTTATCTGTTTCATTTTTTTATATTTAAAATCTCTGGATATATTATTATAGTAATATACATTGTAATAAAAATATACATATATTCAGAAAGCATTATCACAATGTAAATGTTTGACAACCACTATTTTAGAACATTTCTTTAACAAATTTTTAAAAAATAGAATATCTACTTAACCAAACTATGCTATGCCCTGTGATGGATGCTAGCAAGGTAAGGTAGCCAATTAGTTAAAATACAACTTATATTATTGATTGAATGTTAGCGGGGATATTATATGACTAACATTGCAAAAGTGTTTTAGCTTTTCTTTTTCTAAATATGCAAAATAAAATACATATCAGGGTGATGGAGGGCACATATGGCTTCCTAGGATATAAAGCCACAAGATTATTCTTATTCTTAAAATATTTCGACAAATTTTCTATTAAGGTTAATTCTATATTCCAGTGGTATGTCATCTCTGCTAAAGTTTGCAATCTTCAGTACAAGAAGTGACATCATTCATTCACCATGCATACCTGGGTCCACTACTCTGCCTAGTTAGTAGGCAGTAGGTATTTACAAATATCAGAAGCATAGCTGAATATGTAACCGGGCGTCCCAGGTTCTTGGGGTCACTTGCCCCAGGAATGGGGAAAAGACCCTGGCGGCACAGTGAGCTTACCATTGATATAAATATCACCAATCCAAAGAGTTTGGCAGAAAGTGGCTTATTAGGCAGAGAGAGAAAGAGAGAGAGCTCCCACACTGCGGTGGGAGGGGAATCCAGAGGGGATATCCGCACATGTAGAGAGGGAAAGGCAGCTCCCAGCTCCCAGGTTGTTGTGGGAGGGGATCCCAGAGAGGGAAATCCGCACAGGTAAGGGGCAGTGGGGTTTTGACGTTGAAGTTATTCCTCCCATTCATGTTCTTGTCCAATGAGAGGAGTTCTTCCAAACTTCTGCTTGAGTGATTAATTTTTGACTTTAGCATCGGATTGGCTGTCCGGTCAGCAACTAGAGCCCCCTCCTCCCAGGGCTTTTCACGGCTTTTTAAACAAAGGAGCACACCTGTAATTTTACCTAGCTAGCGCATGGGAAAGTTAGACAAAGAACTCTAGGTTCCCGAATGGGGAGGTGGATGGAGCTGGGAGGTTCTTGCCTTTGAAACCACGCCCCTTGTGGACCCGGGAATATAGTTGTTGTTTTTTTTTTCCCTTAACACAGTCCCTCAAATACATTAATTCATTTATTTATGCAACAGGTAATTACCGAACACATTTCATGATAAAGGAGATTTCAATGCAGTTCGAGTTAACAAGGATGAGAAGACAGTGTCCTAACCTCCAGGAATATGCAGTTTAGTCACAAGGGCAAAAATCAGTGTATGATGTATTGAGTACCATGCGAATTCATTGACAAGTAAACTATATGGCAAGCTGAAGGAACTCACACTATTGAAGATGGTATTTGAACGGAATCTGAAGGAAGAACAGGAGTTTACCAGGCAGACCAGGAAAGTCCATCCTAAGAAAGAAGAACAGCATGTGAAAATAGAGCAGACCAGAACCTGGCCCTCTGTGGGTGCTTAATAAATATCTGTTGCCCTAAATTGAAGTAAATTATTTTTACCAAGATAGATTTGTTGGGCTCAGGGGAAGTTCTTGGATCAGAATACAAAAAATGTGTGTTTTGGCAAAGCGAAAACCTAAAGTAACATTTTTCTATATGCCAAGTTTTTAAGTCTAGAAACAGGGTATTTCAAAATAGTTCGAAGGAGTTTTGAGACTTTGGCTAATCTAATTCAATATGCTCTTGGTGTTAGAATATAAAAAGATATCCAAAATTGAGTGATATACCAAGGCATGGAGTTTTATGGCCTGAATGTTAGGTCTTTTGTTGGATTTCCACAGTACCCTGATGGTCTGTTCAATTCATTTATTCTGTCTATTTTTCTATGTCATTCAAATTGGATAATTTCTATTATTCCATTTTTAAGTTGGCTGATTTTTTTCTCTGTGTTCTCTATTCTGCTGTTGTGTTCATTCCTGGAGTTTTAAAAATTTTGGTTATTGTGTGTTTCGGTTTCAAATTTTCCACTTGTGTCATATTCATATTTTCTTTTTGCTGGGGCTAGTTTTATAATTGTTTCAAGTGTGTTCATGATTACTCACTTAACCTTTGTTTATCATGGCTGTCTTACATTTTGTGTCAGATAACTTTAGCTTCTCTGTTATCTCAGTATTGACATCTTTAGACTGTCTTTTTGTATATTCAGCTTGAGATCTCCCAGGTTCTGGGAATGGCAGAAATTATTGATTAAAACCTGGATATTTACATATTTAAAATATAATCTTACTTAAATTTTCTGTCTTAAGTGGCTCTCGTGACAACACTCTGGCAGGGGAAGAATGTGTAGAGGTACCCACTTCTCTGACAGGTAGAGATAAAAGTCCAGGTTCTCCACTTACCCCCCATTGATAACTGAGGGAAGGATTGCTCTTAGGGGAATTGAAGGCCATTCTAGCCTCCCATGTGGTTTTCTGTAACATTGTAATAGGGGTGAACTCTCTGTCACTAGAAAATCATAAAAGTCCTGATTCTAGTTTTTTTTATTCCAGTAAAATATTTAAAGAAGTTAATCCTGAACCAAATATGAGTGATCAAAACCCAAGGCACAGCCTCAAAAGGTCCTGAAAACATGTTCTCAAGGTGGTTGGGTTACAACTTGATTTTATACATTTTAGGGGGACAGATTTTACAGGTGATCATCAATCAATATATGTTAAATGTACATTGCTTTGGCCTGGAGAGGCAGGAAAATTCAGAGTTGAGGGACTTCCAGGTTAGAGGTGGATTCAAAAATTTCTAATTGGCAATAGGTCGAAAGAGTTAAGTTACTATCTAAAGATCTGGAATCAATGGAAAGGAGTTTCTGGGTTAAGGTAAGGGGCTGTGGAAACCACAGTTCTTATTATGTAGATGAAGCCTCCAAGTAGCTGGCTTCAGAGAGAATAGACAATAAATGTTTCTTATCAGACCCTAAAAGGTGCTAGACTCACTTAAATCTCTCCTGGGTCATGAAGAGGCCTGGAAAGAGAGGAGGATTCTCGACAGAATATAGATTTCCCCCATAAGTGACAGCTTTGCAGGGCCATTTCAAATATATCAATGAAATATATTTTGGGGTAAAATATTTTGATTTCTTTGAGGGCCTGCTATCTGTCATGTGATGCTATATTAGAGTCGGGTTAGAATTCGGTATTTTATTGTGGTAAAGAGTCTTTGTCAGTCTTAAGATCTCTGTTTTAATGTTAATGCTGGTCAGTTGTGCCTTAATTCCATAGGGAGGAGGGTATAATGAGACATGTCTCACACCCCTCTTCCCATCATGGCCTGAACTAGTTTTGCAGGTTTACTTTGGAATGCCCTTGACTGAGAGGAGGGGTCCATTCAGTCAAGTGAGGAGCTTAGAATTCTGTTTTTGGTTTACAGCTATCAGAGGTGAGTACTAGTTGAGCCCTGGCAGGTATGAAAATCTCAGATGCCTATGCAGTTTGTCTAACACCACTGTGATGGGACGTTGAGGTGACTCATTACAGCCTAGAAAATCTAGGTTTCCCACCAGACCTTTGCTTACGTGGGTGGGTGAGACACCAGTTTTTGTTGTTTTCCTGTGTTTTTCAACAGGTAAAGAACAGTTATTTTCTAAAAGTTTTCTGTCTTGCTAAATTGTTCTTTTTCCTGGTCTTGTCTAGAGATAGCAGGTTTTTGTTGGGGCTTTTATTGTGCAGACCTATGGGCATTTTGGAGTGGTTAGTTTGTTCAGCTTCAAGTTTAGAATGTATGAAGGAAAAAGAAACTTAAAAGAACACACTATCATGTCATTCCTTGGGTCCCAAGTTCCCTAAATGGTCTTCCTTTCTCTATTTGCCTTTTAGAGTCCACTTATGCTTGTTTTAGATATGATTTCTGGAGCTCTTAGTTGCGCTTAGTGCAATATATCTACTCCATCTTCTTTGACATGTAAATGACATGTAAGTTTTAAGAATAGCTTTTTTACTTATATAACACAATTCATACAAATTATAAAATATATTATCTACATAGAATAAATCAATTTTCTAAACTTATTAAGTACTTTTAGGAAGTTTTGAAATAATAAAATTAGCCAAATTTAAGTAATATATTGATCGTAATTAGTTTTCATATAAAAGTTAATTTTACCTAAATGTCAATGTTTTTTAAATTTTGATTTTATATTTATATTTATTAATGTTATTTAATAACATTGAAAAAAGTTTACAATTATCTTAGAGTTATACTTTTATAGGAATTATAGAAATGACTATGTTTTGTACTATTGTGTGTCTTTTCAGTTGCTCAATAGATTTACAACCAGTTTTTTTTTTGAGTTAAGAAGTATTAGTCCATTCTCATGCTGTTACAAGAACTACCCAAGCCTGAGTAATGTATAAAGAATAAGAGGCTTAATGGGCTGTCAGTTCCATGTGGCTGAGGAGGCCTCACAATCATGGCTGGAGGCAAAGGAGGAGCAAAGGCATGCCTTACACAGCAGCAGGCAGGAAAGCATGTGCAGGGGAACTGCCCTTTATAAAACCATCACGTTTCATGAGACTTATTCACTGTCATGAGAATAGCATGGGAAAAACCTGCCCCCAAAATTCAATTACTTCCCACCAGGCCCCTCCCATAATGTGGGGATTATGGGAGCTAAAACTCTAGATGAAATTTGGGCGGGGACACAGCCAAAGCATATCATAAGAGGGAAGATCAAAAATTATTTCCTAAAAAAAAAAACTGTAAAATATAATTAAATGTTAATGATATCAGTGAGTTTTTAAAAATATAATTCACTACCATTAAATTTTATATATCTCTAGGAAAATATAGAAGGTCAAAAATTAATAAAACTGCAAGTTTCTTTGAAAGAAAGACAGGGAGAGAGAAAAAGAAGGAGAAAGAAAGAGAGAGAAAAAAGAAAAAGAAAAGAAAAAGGAAGTTACCATTGATTTTCCTATTCTTTTGCTTTTTTATAGTTTGTAGGTCAGGTCAAATGTTGACTGCAATGTGATGACTACAGTGACAACTCCAGACCCTCTTTATTGCAGGTAGGAATGTTAATTGGAAATGTCCTTTCAGAGAAAAGCATAACTTAAAAATAGTGTTTTGCTTATTTTACTTGGAGTTATATGCCAATATTTATAGCTCATCTTTTTAGTAGAAATCAGAAAAATGTATCATACACAACTTGCGCTGAGAAAAAAAATCCTTTTTTACCTAAAATAAGGAAGACTTTTTTATCCTTTTAATTTATAAATAATTAAGTATCTACTCACCTATGTTAATTTATTGTCATATAAAAACAGTCTGTGATGACAGAAATCAGAGCAGCAAGCTCATTAGCATGAAAGGTCTTTGCATCCATCATGTACTCTTTGTCAGTACTTCAGAAGCATTGAAATAGAGGGAGTGAATTGCCCTCCAGCATTGCCGTTACAGTTGCCAGGCCTAGAAATCATATCTTAGGTCCCTGCATACTGTCTGACGTTGTGATTTATTGAAGGTTGGCTTGCAGACAAAAGACATCACCAAGTTATGTGTTAGGAGTTCATGAAATAGCTTCACTTCTTATGTCTTTTATATAACCTGCTAGCACATTTTAAATGTTCCTCAAGAGACAGATTAAAATAAAAAAGATAAACTCAGCCTTTGGCTAAACTATATTTCGTAGTTTTATAAACCATACACATAATTATGTAAATATGGTACATAACATATTTATTATATAGGTGAACACACACACACACACACACACACACACACACACACACACACACCCCTCTTGTCATAGTTCAGTAGTTTTCCCTGGTTATCAAAGTTCAAAAGAAAATCAGGCTTGCTTTTTACTCTTAATAATTTCATGATGTCTAAACTATAATTAATTAAAACAGTAAATCTTAACAGATACCAGCAGAGTAAAGTATGCAGAAAAAAAGCAGTTGAAATAACTGTCTTCCAACTCAGCTTTTAAACTAAATTTATATATATATATATACACACAATTTGGTCTGAACAGAGATAAGCATAAAATGGACCCATTTCTTTGTTTCTGATAGCCCCTCAAACACCATCACATAATAAAAATGACAAATGACAACACAGAAAACAACAGAAAGTGAGTCTCATTTGTGAGGCTGAAGGAAAGGCTGTGAATCAACTATAGAAATAAAGCTGCTAAAACAGGACAGTACAGTTTATCCTGCCTGCCTCCTCCCTTGCCCGAATACCAAATAGATTATTGAATTGTATGAATTCAAAGTAAAACTTATCAGAAAGCATTTTTATCTGACAGAGTGAATTTTTTGTGTATGTATTAGTATTATTAATTTTTTAAAACTACGTTAATAACAATTATTAGTTCCCAAATACCTTTAGATATCCTAGAGCAATACAAGTGAAACTCCTGTTCCAACATCACAGGTTTGATGTCGTGACCCTGACTAAATCTGTCTTGTTTTGTTTTAGACAAGGGATCTCACTCTGTTGCCCAAGCAGTACAGTGGTGTGATCATAGCTCACTGCAGCCTCAAACTCCTGGGCTAAAGCTATCCTCCCACCTCAGCCTCCCACATAGCTGGCACTACAGGCAAGCACTACCATACCCAGCTAATTAAAAATATGTATTTTTAGAGATGGGGATTTCACTGTGTTGCCCAGGCTGATCATGAACATCTGGTCTCAAGAAATCCTCCCACCTCAGCCTTCTGAATCACTAAGATTATAGCATGAGCCACTGCATCTGGGTGAATCTGTCATTATGAAAAATATTCATATTTCTTTCATCATGGAATTTTTTGCAATGTAGATTTTAAAATACATTAATGTAATTTATGTTGACTACTAAGTCTTTTGATCCCCTGCCTTAAATTTTGCACTTGAGATGACTGCCTCTATCACCTTAATTATGTTAATTATTTTCATTGATGGGTAGACTATTTGGCTGAGACACCTTTCCTTTCTTCTTTAAGCCACGATTCTACTAGTGTATTTGGAGTAGAAGAGAGATATTGGAGACAAAATAATCCCTTACATCACTGATCTTTTGTATACTTCTTTTGATGTTAGCTGTCACAGCTCTTTGGCCAATATTGATTCTCCCTTCCATGACGTACCAAATGTTGATTATCCTGTAGGATGTGCCTGTAAGTTTCTTAGACGTAACTACTTGGTATCTAAGTCACCAGTTCTTGTTATTGCAGATCTCACTGTGGTTCAACTTCTCAGACTCCTGTTCTCCTTGATACAATTCTGCCCTTCAAATATGCCAGATCATGTGTTGTCATTGGGGTCCATTCATCAGCACCCTTATCAGGTGTAAACTTGACCAATGAAAAAAATAAAATTTCTAAATTTAATTACATAATATTTTCTTTTGAGGTGATATGAAGTGATATTACAACTTATGAATACAATATGGAATAATTAAATAAATCTAATTACCATATCACCTCAAATACTTAACATTTTTATGGTCAGAACATTTGAAGTTTACTCATAGCAATTTTTGAAGTTCATAGCAATTTTGAAATATACAAACGCTATCATTAGCTGTATTCACCGTACTGTGTAATAGAAATCTAATTAAAAATAATGTATTCCTCCTGTTCAACTGATATTTTGTACACTTTGATCATAATTTCCCCATTCTCGCCATCCCCAAGCCTCTGTAACCTCCATTCTACCCTCTGCTTCTGTGAGTTTGATTGTTACAGATTCTCCATATAAGGGACAACATGCAGTGTTTGTCTTTATCTGGATTATTTATCATAGGATGCTTTCCAATTCTATCCATGTCACAAGTGACAGAATTGTATTCTTTTATAAGGCTGGGTAGTATTCCACAAATGAATATTTGAAGTATTTAATATGCTAGTAATTTTGCTAGACATTTTTTTAAGGAAACATTCCAATTTAAAGCTGAGAACTTGGTACCATTAAAAAGGAGAATGTGATAAGTTCTAGGCTGATAGTAAAAAGAAATTTTAAAGAAATGATTTAATATTTAATATTTTAAACTTAATAAATAAAACAATCATTTCTGCTCTCTGCCATAACATTGAACTCTTTCCAGTACATAATTTGCCTACTCTGGCCATTGACAAAAATGACCTCATGAATGTGAGTTCCTTATTCCATTTTTTGAAAACTAGTTCGTCTTAATTTTTTTGGTTCCCAAAACACTACATGGAGGCTTATAACAATTTTTGATTAGATTTATTATGTTAATAATTATTTTAGCAATAAACAGTAAAATCTAATATAGCATATATTAATTGCATTTTATGATTGGCCTTTCTGAGTACATTATTCCAACCACACTTCACAACAATCTATTGAAATAGTTATTATCATCGTTTTACAGACACTTTTGAAATGCTGAGAAGTGAAATCATTTCCTCAAGGTGGCATAGTTCATAGGTGTTCAACTTTAAATTGATTCTGATTCTTTCTTGAGTGTTTTAATGGTAACAACCTCTGAGGAATATCATGTGGGGAACTTCATGAAGACTAATTATTTTCAAATTGGTTTTCTACCTATTTCTCTTTCTGTGATGATGCTTGCAATTACAGGTGTGATTTTTCATATATTTAAAGGCTCCTGACAATAGCAAAATTATATATAAAAGTGCATCTGAAGCAAAATTTGCATTTGTAGGTTCTGACATTGCTTTGTATTCTCAAGGTAAGTAAGTGGAAATGCAACTGCAGAGGACCAATTTGAGGCATGCAAGTACAGCATATTATCAGGCTTTCTTTTTTCCTGCTTACCTCCTTTGGGCCCTCAAGAAACAAAGTTTGGGGTTGAAGGATTAACCTCAGCAGATCCACTTACTTGATTAGTGCCTTGCCTGCTCTGCTTTTCCTCAGGTTCTTTGATCAAGATGATTACATTCTCTGTCCTTTGCTGGGCCAGCCAGGCAGAGGAAAGGGATCATTTGCTGAGATGTGAATCCTTCGGGCAGGTCCATGTCTTTGACTGCACAGTTGACTAGCTAGTACACTATGGTGTTCAGTAATAAAAATAATAAAATGAGTCAAATGGCCCCTCTGTTGGAAGGAAATTCTACCCAACTCTGATTCTTAGCCAGTAAAGTTGGACTTCGACATAGCTAGTGAACCATATTAGATGGTGGAATAGTCTCCCCAAAGATAAGATAGATGATCCATAGCTTGAAGAATTTTAAAGTGAAATAAACACAGCCTGACAAAGGAGAAAATAACGAAATCTTGTGCTGTCTGAGGATCGCCAAATATGGGTTTGTGGCTCGGTTTTTATTGTCACTAATTCAACTCTGTTGTATTTAAACTCTAAAGGGAGCACAGATTTGTATATTTTTAGCATTTGGAGGAAAAATATCAGCTTTAGTTACAGTACAGTTGAATCATTATGAAAGTGTTATATATCTCAAGCTGACATATACAAGTCAAATGCTTACAAGGTTTAAATGTGTTAGTAAAATAAAGCCTCAATTCACTTGATAGAAAATGTTGACATATGAAATGTTAATTTCCCTAGTGGAAACCTAAGGTGTATTCTGAGTTTCTGTAGAGGCATAGCAATGCCTAAAGGCTCTAAGCAGGCAGGATAGACATATATGTATATATATGTTTTTTTTTTTGACAGAGATTTTCTGTTAAGTTTACAGTACAACAAAACGATCAAGTCACTGATTCATTTTGGTTGTTACAAGGGAAAATTTGCACTTAATGGACCAGCTAATGAAATCAGTAAAATTTAAATGAAGAAATACTGCATGCTAACAAGAATAATAATTAGTTTTACTATAACAACATATTAACTTTCTTTTTCACATTTTCTTAGTAAAATGTATCATACTAAAAATATAGCATAAACATTTCTGCCTAAAACCTAATTAAAAATGCCCACAATATATTTGCCTCAATCTTCTACTTTCTGTAGTAAAATACATGTATAATTAAGACCACAAAGGTATACTTCATGACAATGTAATGGAGCTTATGTTTTGCTACATAAATGCTTCCCAAGCACATTAATGCTATAAATAACATTTCTGATGAGATTTAATTTGAAAAAGAAAAGGCAGTATTTTTAAGGTTTTTATTGCATATGAACAAATACATTTTGAATTACAAATATTCCTTTGTCTCTTAATTCCAGTAAGATTTCTACATCATATCTTGGAGATATTACAGTTTTAGTTCCAGACCACTGGAATAAAGTGAATATTGCAATAAATCGGATCACACAATTTTTTTGTTTGTCTCTTGGTTAATGCAAAAGTTCTGGGCCAGGCATGGTGGCTCATGCCTATAATCCCAGCACTTTGGGAGGCTGAGGCAGGCAGATCACTTGAGGTCAGGAGTTCGAGGCCAGCCTGATCGATATGGTGAAACCCCATCTCTACTAAAAATGCAAAAGTTAGCTGGGTGTGGTGGTGCATGCCTGTAGTCCCAGCTGCTCAGGAGGCTGAGGCACAAGAATCGCTTGAACCTAGGAGGTGGAGGTTGCAGTGAGCTGAGATTGTGCCACTGCACTCCAGCCTGGGTGACACAGTGAGACTCTATCTCAAAAAAAAAAAAAAAAAAAGAAAAGTTGTTTCCACTACACTGTAATTGATTAAGGCACTGTAGCATTAAGTGAAAAAACAATATACAAAAAATACTTTATTGCTAAAACATGCTAAGAATTATCTGAGCTGTCAGTGAGTCATAATCAGTTTGCTCAAGGAGGGTCTTGCTTTGATGTTGATGGCCACTGACTGATCAGGGTAGAGGCTCCTGAAGGCTGAGAGAGCTATGGGAATTTCTTAAAATTAGACAATAATAAACTTTGTCTATCAATTGACTCTTCCTTTCATAAAATATTCCTCTATAGCATGTGATGCCATTGGATAGCATTTTTCTCATGGTACAACTTTTTCAAAATTGAAGTAAATCCTTTCAAACCCTACCACTGCTTTATCAACTAAGTAAATGTAATATTCTAAATCACTTGCTGTAATTTCAACAGTGTTCACAGCTTCTTTGCCAGAAGTAGAATCATCTCAAAAATCACTTTGTTTTTCATCCATAAGAAGCAACTCTTCATTTGTTGAAATTTTGTCATGAGATTGCAGCAATGCAGTCACATCTTCAGGCTCCACTTCTAATTCTAGTCCTCTTGCTATTTTCATCTTGTATTAGTCTGTTCTCAGGCTGCTGATAAAGACATACCAAAGACTGGGCAATTTACAAAAGAAAGAGGTTTAATGGACTTACAGTTCCACATGGCTGGGGAAGCCTCTCAATCATGGTGGAAGGTGAGGAAAAACAAGTCACGTTTTAAATTAATGGCAGCAGGCAAAGAGAGAGAGCTTGTGCAGAGAAACTCCACCTTATAAAGCCATCAGATCTCATGAGATTTATTCACTATCACAAGAACATCATGGGAAATACCTGCCCCTGTGATGCGATTACCTCCCACCAGGTCCCTCCCACAATGTGTGAGAATTCAAGATGAGATTTGGGTGGGGACACAGTCAAACCACATCACACCCACCACATCTTCAATGACTTCTTCCACTGAAGTTGAATCCTTCAAAGTCATCTCCAGGTTTTGGAATCAGCTCTTTTCAAACTCCTGTTAATGTTGTTATTCTGGCCTTCTCTTATGAATCATGAATGTCCTTAATGGCATCTAGAATGGTGAATCCATTTCAGAAGATTTTCAACTTACTTTGCCAAGCCCTATCAGAGGAATCACAACCTCTGGCAGCTATAATCTGAGGAATCACTCTCTCTGGCAGCCTTGTAAAGTGTGTTTCCAATTAGTTTCTTACATTAGTCAAATTTGAGAATCTTTGTTCTCAATAAGGTAGACTATTTTATTTTCCTTGGACTTCTCTGATTCTTTATTTATTATTATTTTTATTTTAATCTCTCTTATCCCTTTCTGACTTGGACTGCCTAATAAGTTCCCAGTCTTCCTTTTGGGCACAGCACTTATATGAGTCACACCAGTCATTAACATTTACCACGTGCGTGGGTAGGGGAGAGGACTGTGCATGTACACACTTTCCAGTCTATGTTCCTATAGCATATTTTAACTTCTATATCACCACCAGACTTTATTATTATTGTGCTAATTAGTTTGAACATCTTCTCACAATAAGATTTTCTTAGTACAGAGCCACATCTGACTCTGCTTTTTTCCTCTCTTACTATTCTAATAATACTCAGCTCAGAGTATCTTTCATACATTGTGAGTTGAACAGAATAAACTAACAATTGTCATTATGTTGTTTTAAGACAAAATTTTGTAGAATGGCATATGAGTTTTTTAAAAGTTTTAATTTGTTAAGGAATATTTAGAAATGTATCTTTTGAAAATATAGGAAAGACATGCTCCTTTTCAGTGTGCATGGCACATTTTATTTTAAATAAACCTAAGTTTCTATTAGGAAGCTAATACCTTTTTATATACAAGTAAATATTATGAGACAAACAAAAATATATCTCTTTAAACTTTCTTTTGACTGTATTATAATTTTGGAATGGTTTGTTATCAATGTCTGTTCTAATAGAAGAAAAAACAATACCTGTTTTATAGATAACTGAACATAGTGATTTCAGTTTTCTAATTTCAATTTAGCTAATTTCCCAGGTGGCAGAATGCTATTTTTAACTAAATTACCATTTCTACTCATGAAGTCAACTCTATTCACCCAATAAGGCAACCAATATATGCATATTGATCTCCTACTATGTGTCAGGGAATAAGACAACTATCATATTCTTTAAAGATGAAAGTTATATTATTTGTACCACAGAAAGAAAAAGAAAACCCTGCAATACCAGATTATAAGAATGTGCCAAGGAAACAAGGACCAGAAATCAATCCCAACACAGCCTGAGCAGAGCTTTTTGTTGTTGTTGTTTTGTTTTTCATTTGTTTGTTTTAGTCTAAATTAGACAAGAAAATGAAGGAATTAAGGAAATCAAGAGTAGCATTCAAAGCAGAAGGAGAATAAGTGTAAAAACATTGAGTGGGGAGAGAGGGTGCTGTGTAAGAACTGTAAATGGTCCCCAATCTATTTCTGAGCTGGAAAGTACTCTTGCTGTGAAATAAAGTAATAATAAAGGATAATTAGTGTAGTAGGCTTAATAATGCTTAATAATGACCTCCACAAAAGCTATGAATGCTCTAGTCCTTAAAAGCTATGAATATTTTCTCATATATGCAAAGAAAAGATCTTTGCAGATGTGATTCAAATCAAGAATTTTGATATGAGGAGGTTACTCTGGGCTATCTGGTGGTCTCTAAACATGACCACAAATATCTTCATAAAAGGAAGGCAGAGGAAGATTTGACACACAGGCACAAGAGGTGAAGGCAATGTGACTACTGAGGCAGAGACTGGAGTGATGCAACCACAAGCCAAGGAATGCAGGCAACTGTCAGAAGCTTATAGATGCAAAGAATGGCTCTTCTTTAGAATACCCAGAGATAGTAAATTCCTACTGTCACCCGATTTCAGCCAAAGGGAACTAATTTGGGACTTCTGGTCTCCAGAAATGTGAAATAATATATTTCTGTTATTTTCAACCAACAAGCTTGTTCTTATT
This sequence comes from Sapajus apella, assembly GCF_009761245.1. NCBI lineage: Eukaryota > Metazoa > Chordata > Mammalia > Primates > Cebidae > Sapajus > Sapajus apella. The sequence continues at coordinate 30,816,242 of NW_022436949.1, forward strand.
TATTACAGTAGCCTTAAGAAATAAAGAGTGGGTAAAAGCCAAGAAAGATAAATACAAGAAAGAAATAATATTCAATGCACCTGTATAAATTGTGCAAAAGTCTCAATATGATCTGGCAATCTAATTAAAATAACTCAGGATATCAGTGGCTACAAATGACATATGTTAGAATTTAAAAAACCATAGTATTCACTTAATATTGATTGTATATCTCCATTTTCACATTTTCCTACCTGTTTTGATTAACTGATTGGTTTATCCTAGCTTTTCCTTGAATTATGTGTAGCAATACTAAAATAAATTTATCCTTACGCTTGCCACACTGTACACATGTCAATTTAAAAAGAAGTACAAGAATATTTCATGTATTTATGTGTAAAGTCTTGATGGAATTATGCGTAATTTTTCTTAAAATAAATATTAATGAATCCCATATATTTGCCAATGTTTCAATAAGCTGGGCCAAAATGTTCTAAACTAAATCAATATCACATGTAGACATATTTAGAATGAGACTTATATATGCTTTAAGATTCCACACAATGTTCAAATTTTATTTTATAAACCAATTCATACCCTAAATGTATCAATCAGATATAACATCTAAATAATAACACAATTAGCTCATGTAGTTAACAAATAATCAATTCTTATTAATCATTTTGAGTGTCATTTTTGTAAGTCCAAATTTTCACTTTTTAAAGTAGCACATTCAAATACAAAAGTCTAATTATAATTAGATTATGAAATCATGAGTGAACTCATTACATGAAATTATTTTGAATAATTATTCTGGACCTGTCACTGTAAATATATTGTTAATATAAATGCTATTGTTGCAGTTATTTGACAGATTAGGAACATGATCTAGAGAAGTTAAATGATTTGCTTCCCATAGGAAGGAAACTCTTTGATCTAACTATCACCAGTGCTAAAGATCCCAACAACTGCAATTTATTTCAATTTGGATAAGTGAGCTAGGAATGTGTATTTCTGGCCACCATTTACAGGACAAGTTAACAATGTAAGAGGAGAATAAAGGATGTCTGACACAATTGTATCCTAAAGTTCATACAGGTACAATCAAATAATTCACTCCGGGGCCTTGACAGTTTGGATTCTGTGAATAAGAATTTACTGCCTACACCATAGACACCAATCACCCCTTTGAACCAAGGGAGGATATAAATCAGCAGGCCAAGAAAAGTTTTCAAAGCTTGTTTCCAACAGAACTTGAACAACCCAACAGAGCTGTAACAATAAAGTGCATTACATGTATCAACTTGCGGAGCGGCAAAAGGAAGAGGTGTTTTTTTTCAACTAGGGCTTTAAGCTGGCCTCAGGTGTAGCAGGCAGTCACGGTGCCAGGTTCTACAAACTGAAGCACTGGTCAAAAATCAGAAAACAGTCTCCCCCTGCATCCATATCTTCAACTAGAGCTAAGCACAGGCAGTTAAGAATGACAATGTCATAGTTACATAGATAAGAAAGAGACATCATCCAAATGCGTGTGCATGGATGCATTTGTGTAATATTCCAAACAGTTATCATAGGTATGAACCCAACAAAATATATACAAATATTTAACAAACTGAAAATTTAGGAGAAAAAAAAGGAAGAGTTAGTTTGAAGACTTGTTAAACTTTGTGGCTCTGATATTTGGATTGAAATCAAAAGTAAGAAAAATGAATTCAAACATTAGATTTTGGAAAGGTGGCAATGTAAAGAAATGTTGCCATACTGCCCAAAGTAATTTATAGATTCAATACTATCCCCATCAAGCAACCATTGACCTTTTTCACAGAAATGGAAAAAAAACACTTTAAACTTCATATGGAACCAAAAGAGAGCCTGCATAGCCAAGACAAGCCTAAGCAAAAGAACAAAGCCAGAGGCATCACGCTACCTGACTTCAAACTATACTACAAGGCTACAGTAATCAAAAAAGCATGGTACTGGTACCAAAACAGCATGGTACTGGTACCAAAACAGAGATATAGACCAGTGGAACAGAACAGAGGCCTTGGAAGCAACACCACACATCTACAACCATCTGATCTTTGACAAACTGGACAAAAACAAGCAATGGGAAAAGGATTCCCTGTTTAATAAATGGTGTTGGGAAAACTGGCTAATCATTTGCAGAAAGCTGAAACTGGAACCCTTCCTTACACCTTAGACTAAAATTAACTCCAGATCGATTAAATATTTAAACATAAGAACTAACACCATAAAAACCCTGGAAGAAAACCTAGGCAACACCATTCATGACATAGGCACAGGCAAGGACTTCATGACTAAAACACCAAAAGCAATGGCAATAAAAGCCAAAATAGACAAATGGGACCTAATCAAACTTAAGAGCTTCTACACAGCAAAAGAAACAATCATTAGAGTGAACCAGCAACCAACAGAATGGGAAAAAAATTTTGCAATCTATCCATCTGACAAAGGGCTAATATCCAGAATCTACAAAGAACTAAAACAAATTTACAAGAAAAAAACAAACCCATTCAAAAGTGGGCAAAGGATATGAAAAGACACTTTACAAAAGAAGACATCCATGACGCCAACAAACATGAAAAAAATGCTCATCATCACTGGTCATTAGAGAAATGCAAATCAAAACCACGTTGAGTTACCATCTCACACCAGTTAGAATGGCGATCATTAAAAAATCTGGAGACAACAGTTGCTGGGGAGGATGTGGAGGATGTGGAGGAAAGGGAACACTTTTACACTGTTAGTGGGAGTGTAAATTAGTTCAACCATTGTGGAAGGCAGTGTGGTGATTCCTCAAGAACCTAGAAATAGAAATTCCATTTGACCCAGCAATCCCATTACTGGGTATATACCCGAAGGATTATAAAACATTCTGTTATAAAGACACATGCACACATATGTTAGTTGTGGCACTGTTTACAATAGCAAAGACCTGGAACCAACCCGAATGCCCATCAATGATAGACTGGACAAAGAAAATGTGGCATATATATGCCATGGAATACTATGCAGCCATAAAAAATGATGAGTTCATGTCCTTTGTAGAGACATGAATGAATCTAGAAACCATCATTCTCAACAAACTGACACAAGAACAGAAAACCAAGCACTGCATGAGCCAAGATTGTGGCGCTGCACTCCAGCCTGGGAGACAGAGCAGATTGCATATCAAAAAAAAAAAAAAAAAGCTGGTTGGGTTGAATTATCTCACAATAAAAACACTGCAGTTAGTTTTTAATACGAGACAGGATTTGATCTTCCATAAACTTCTGAAAGATGGAAAACATGAGCTCATTTGTGAGGAAGGATTTTCTTAATTTATCCCAATGTAGCCGAGAAACTCTGCCCTTGGGTGACTCTGTTTTTGCATGGCAATGAGTTTTTAAATACATATATTTTGTGACATACAGAAATAATAATACCATATAAAATTACTTAAAGTTCTGGAGACTTTAATATATAGAGTGTGCATATATTACACATATGTGTGTATGTCTTTGGTTACATGAAGAGAGCTTGATTTCATAATTCTCATTAACAGTACTTATAAAAAAGAAAATGACTTTTATTTAAATATTTTATTTACGTATTTTTCTTTACACCATGAATAAACTTTTCTTTAAATTAATGTAATCATATAATTCATGCCAAAATGGAAAATACCTCTAGCATAGACATAAAATAGCATAGGTGAAAGCCAGTTACATTATTTGACAATCGTGTAATTTTGAAGGTTAAAAAAATTAAAATTTAATATAAAATTATTTAAATTTGAAAATAAACTTATGAATAAAAATATTAAGCATTAAAATTTTTTAAAAGCAGATTTTAAAATTCAAATGAAAGAAGCATAATGTTAATTTATGTAGAGTAATTTGGAATATTTTTAGGAAGTCAAGTAATAAATGATTTTTAAACAAGACCCAAAAGGCAGAAAGGACAAAGTAAATTTAGTTAATATGACTACATCAAAGTTTGTAAGTTTCACATGAAAATAAACAAAGTGAAAAGAAAAGGCACATATTGAAAGAGAAAGGGCATCTTTAGTGCATTTGGCAAAAACAAGCTTAAAACAAGAACAGCAACAATAAAAACAGGTAAAAATAACCTGTTACAATTTTACCTTTATAATTTGAGCAAAAGTTTTAAAAAATCTGAAAATAATAAGTAGACATGTAGAAGAATAGAAACTGTAAGGTGTCTGGTAAGGGTGTAATTAAGAATGTCAATTCAAAAAATAATTTATCAAAATCTGGTAATGAAAATAACATTCTATACTAGCTGAGATTTCAACTAGTAGATATAAATATAGTAAATATATATTACCTGATGTAGAATATTATTTGGGGTCAGGCACGGTGGCTCACGCCTGTAAACCCAACACTTCTGGAGGCCAAGGCAGGCAGATCACCTGAAGTCAGGAGCTTGAGACCACTGTGGCCAACATGGTAGAACCCCATTATCTAGTGAAAATACAAAATTAGCTGGTCATGGTGGCAGGCTCCTGTAATCCCAGCTACTTGGGAGGCTGAGGCAGGAGAATTACTTGAACCCAGGAGGTGGAGGTTGCAGTGAGCCAAGATCAAATCGACTCCGGCCTGGGGGACAAGCGCGAGACTTTGTCTCAAAAAAAACAACTATATGGTAAGGCAAAGAATGTATACATATGAATGAAATTGTCATTAGGGATTAATTCCCAAATGAAACTCGAGTCTCAATAATTTGCATGATATCATAACATTTGTAAAAACTGTAAAGCAATAGGAAAAACATATACATGTGTAGTGAAATGTAAAAACATATTCATACATTTGTTAAGAAAAATTGTTGAAAACTCATTTATTACATAATTTTTTATTTTCTAGAATAATTTTAGAAGTTGAATTCTCAATCCTATGTGACATACTCCTTGTATGTTTTATACATTTTGTAATAAAGTTTAGATTTTATTTCACCAAATATTTTATGTTTATGTATGTTTTGCACACTTCATCATAAAGTTTAGATTTTATTTTACCAAATATCTTATGTTTAATAATCTCTGTATACAAAAAAATATGTTTTTGAATATTAAAACTTATAGGAAAAATTTTGCCACGGAAGAGTCCATTTTACAACTTCTTTGATATTCTGCTCAAGGAACAACTATTTCCATACTTCTTTTTTTTTTCTTTTGATACAGAGTCTCACTCTGTTGCCCAGGCTGGAGTGCAGTGGTGCCATCTCAGCTCACCGCAACCTCTACTTCCCTGGATCAAGCGATTCTCCTGCCTCAGCCTCCCAAGTAGCTGGGATTACAGGTGCCCGCCACTATGGCTGGGGAATTTTTGTATTTTTAGTAGAGACAGGGTTTCACCATACTGGCCAGGATGGCCTTGAACTCCTGACCTTGTGATCCACCCGCCTCAGCCTTCCAAAGTGCTGGGATTACAGATGTGAGCTACCGTGCCTGGCTAGATTTCTTTATTTTCTTCCTTTGTATCTGAGCTAAATTTAGTGACTTCTTAGTAATTTGGAAATAAAATGCAATTGAAGTAAGTAATATATTAGGTCACAAAAGGCCATAGAGTTTCACCCTGGTGTTCTCTAGGGTAACTCACCTTGGGGCAGCCAGGCATCTTGGCTGAGAATATCTTTCTGGAGCCCAATAGAGCTTTCAATTGAATACAGCCATTAGACTGCAATTGCATGAGCGATTTTAAATCAAAATTGCTCAAGGATGCTCTTCTGATTTCCTAAATCACAAAACCATGAATCAAATAAAATGTCGTTATAAGCCATTCCGATGTGGGTAAATTGTTAATGAGTGACAGGAAATAGAAAAGGCATTTTACTTGTGCTGAAACCAACTGATGAAGGTTTTAACCATAGCTGAGGTATTGGAGGTAGAAGAAAGAATGGCACAAAGGAGACATTTGGATGTAAAGGTTTTTCTTTTTATGTAGCTATTGGAAATAAGAGAAAGGAGCTGTGAATGACTGTCGTTCTTAGGTTTTGGCAATTCCCGTTTAAGTGATAGCGTATATATACTATTAACGACCTAAATGTTAAGAATACAATATAACAAATAAGTTTAACGAACTGTGTCTTAAAATACATCAGAAAAAAATGAAACAGTTGACGTGGTTTGTTTCATGTGAGAATTGGATGTAAATTCAAATTTTATATATGAAACTTGGATTAAATAAGAAAATAACTAAACATACTTCAAGGTCATGCAATAAAAGAGAAAGAAACACCAGATGTTACAAGAACATGGAGAAGTGATACAGAATCAGACTTCATGGTCAGGAAAAACTTACAAATGCCGGAGAAGCTGAGCTTTGAAAGAAGAATAAAATTTAGCTCACGAAGATGAAAGAATATTGCATTTAAATATATATTCGCCTAAGAGAGCATAATAAACTTTATGAAGATTATTGAAATATGCAGATGAATTGGTTGTGGAGGAAGCTAAAGATGTAATTGTTGGCAGATTGTGGAGGCCTAATATGCAAAAAAGTGTGACTTATTTAGCTGAAAGTTCTCAGCGTGCCCTGAAGGATTTTTAAGGTGAAAGATGACATAATTACATTGATGTTTGGAGGAAAGTCGTACTGGAAAGCAGAGAAACTATTAGATGACTGGAGCAAAAAAGAAATCACTTTGTTGGCTGTGAGGTTAGAGAAATTGAGAAATTGTAGAAAATGAAAATAAAGTAAAATCTGTAGTCCCTGTATCTCATTGAAGACAAGGTGGCAGAGGCGAAGAGAAAAATAGAGCATGGGGTAGCCACTAGAGTTTGGCTAAGTGCTGAGGGGATGCTATTTTCCTCGATGGTGAAGAACGACAAATAGACCGCAAACTTTAATAGTCTGAAATTTCCCAAATCAAAATTATTCCTAGTGCATTTCTCAAATCTTATCATTTCCATCTTTTGCAAGCCCTTCCTGGTATATTATGTGAAATATTGTCTTTCTGGAGTTGTCTTATCCAGATGCGCATATGGTGTCTTAAATTAGAAATAGAGGAGGAAAAAAGGCCTTTCTCCGGCAACAGTCTATTTGAAAGCAATTAAACACAAGCTTTTTTGCACTGGTTTAAATTTGCTAGCTTAAATTTTCTGTATCTTAACGAAAAACATATGCTCACCTCTCACCAGTGAATCTGCAAGCTGCTGAAAGAATTACATCTTTATGTATCTAGCTGAATATGCCACTCCATCCGTGGTTTCACATCTTTAAATGAAGGATGTTTACACTAAGGATTTAGATCAGTTATCTATACTATTATCTACCAGGATGGCGTTTCTTAAAAATAGAGGCTCAAAAACCATAAAGTACAATGTAATGTTAAATAATTTGACTATATTAAAATTAGTGAGTTCTATATAAGTTTAAACAAGTAAAAAGACAAGTTACATGTTATAAAAAATCATTTGTGTTCCATATAATTGACAAAGCATTCTACTAAAAATCATAGAAATACGTATACCTGAAAAAGATGCAGAACTTTCTATTCAACAAGAAAATGTGACTCACAGCAACTTGATACAAATTTTCACCCATCATTTATACATAAAATTTAAAAATTAGAAAATAGTTTAAATCTCACAAGAGTTTTTTTAAAGAAATTTGTTGCAAAAGATATTCAATATGGCTTATATTTAAATGAATATCCAGATGGGAAGACTATAGTTAATTCCTAATCACCACTTTGGTATTAATTACCATCGAATCCTCTGTGTTTGTCTTTCTCTTTTTCACATACAGACACAGGCATACACATACACAGAGAGAGAGAGGTGCTTTTAAATTTTCTAATCCATTGGTACATTGTTTTTATTCACTTAACAACAGTAAATCCTCACTTAACATGCGAGCAAGTTTTTGGAAACTTCAACAATAAAGAAAACAACAATATAACAAGACCATTTTTTTCTCGCATCAATGTTATAATAAATTGTCGCTGAATGAAACTATGTCATTCCAAGACTTATTGTATATTGTTTCTCTTAAAGTTACAGTTACCAAGAACCTGTGGACAATATTAAGTAAATACTTACTGTATACCACATGTCCATTTTACACATTTGGAGGAAGTTTTTATTTTTCCTAAATCAAGCTTTTGATCTTTGACTTTTATCTGTCTTGAAAACGTTTCAAGACTTTACTCTTACAAAATAATACTGTGGAAGGAACCAGGATAGCGTTTCTTAAAAACAGAGACCTATAAAGCATAAAAAAACTTGGGACTCCAGTTCACGGTGCCAAGAGGAAAATATTAAGCTGAAAGCTGAGTCACATAAGCAGCTGCCTTTCATTTTGTTCCTAAACAGACAACTACAGATAAATGGTTAAATATATCACAGGTAGCTACTCTGATGTTCATGTTATCTTATGAAAAGTGCTGAATAACTGAGACAAATACATAATTAATCATTCCTCAGCCTGCCCCTTTTCTCTTCCACCCCGTGGATGACCATGTCCTCCTTTTCCTCCAGCCACTTTTCCCCTTTAAATATTGAAATCCTCAAAATCGTCTTTAAAGAAAAGCACAGACTGCTCTCCCAGACATTTCCTTAACCTTGGCAAAGTAAACTTCTAAATTGATTGACCCCTGTCTCAGATAGTTTTTGGTTTACAATAATCATTTTGTGAAAATTGGTGAATAAGTATTCCACAGGAATCGTGAAAAAAAAACTGCATGGATAACGTTTCAGCAATTTGCCTCATTATCTACCACCATCAACTGCTATAAACCTAATAGCTCAACTTATCAGTAAACAAATAAGCTATAACACATTTACTTTTTTTAAAAAAAAAAAATAGTCTGGGCATCATACTCATGGTTGTAATTCCAGCACTTTAGGAGGCTGAAGTGAGAGAATCACTTGAGGCCAAGAGTTTTAAGACAAGACTGGGCAACATAATGAGACTTTGTCTCTACAAAAAATAAAAATGTGTCAAGTTGGACATGGCCGAGCATCTGTGCTTCCCACTACTTAGAAGGCTAAGATGGAGGCCCCAAACTCCCTGGGCCCAGAAGTTTGAAGGTGCAGTGAGCTCAGATTCAGTCACTGCACTCTAGCCTGTGTGACAGAGTGAGACCTTGTTTAAAAATAAATAAATAAATAAAATGCATCTATGATTAATTCTTGCTGCTCATGTGCTTTTACCTGTTAGCATTATTTGATGCAACTGATGACTATTTCCTTCCTGAATCTACGCTTGTTCTAATTTCCAGGATATCATACTCTTAAAAAAAAAAAAAGGAAAAACAAACAAACAAAAAAACCCCTCACTAGACGTTGTTTCCTAGTTTCCAAGGCTAGATTTGCCTTATCTATGAGCTTTATGTGTTGGAGTATGTTAGGGCACAGTCTTAGGACCCTTCCTCTTGTCTATTGATCTCACCCATTCTCAAGCCTTTAACCACCATGTAAAAATAATTTCCCACCTTATATCTCTACCAAACTTTTCCCTTAAATTCCAGGCTCATTGATCAAACTTTCTACTAGAATCTGTATTTGGATTTTTAATAAGCATCTGAACCTAAACCTGTTCAAACCTTAATACAATGTCCCCCTGTGACTAACCAGATTATTCTTCAATTTTATCCAACTCAATACACTGCAATTTCATATTTCTAGTTGCTCAGATATAGCCTGTTTCTATTTGTTCTTGTTTCAAATACCAACACTGGAAAGTTAGTTTCATAAGTTACCAGGTTTCTATTAGGTAGTTAGAAACACCAGTATTTGAGTGGTGGAGAAAAAGAAATCTGATTATCTTTAGATCTTCTTTGTTTTAAGGAATCTCTTTTGCTCAAACAACTGAGAAATCAATGATTTATTTCATATTTTTCTCAATCATTGATAAAATTCTCCATGCTTTTATCTTTTGCTCTGTATTTGATATTCTTAGTCTTTTTCACTGATACTATAATTAAAAACCAGCATCCCCTTACAAAAAGAAGATACTTTTATGATGTTCTATTTATAGCTGTGATGGTTCTTTTGCATCTGTGGAAGATATTCTTTAAACACTTGGAGATAATTGAACCTAAAATTTTGTAATTTCTATGCACTATAAAAATATCCAAGACATGCAAGCAGACATTAATGTGGAATAATTAAAAATAACTAATTATTTTTTATAACAGTTATATAAATGAGCATAAATAAATGTTGGAATGGGAATACAGATGGAATAGGAAGGATGATTTCTAGGCTGTCTGTAGTTTTATGTCTCCTTAAAATCTTAAAGTCAGTTCTAAGTAACAAATTTTCTACTTAATAGTTCTAGTTGTTTATTTGTTTGTTTTTGAAACAGAGTCTCGCTCTGTCATCCAGGCTGGAGTGCAGTGGGGCGATCTGAACTCACTGCAACCTCCACCTCCTGGGTTCAAGCAATTCTCCTGCCTCAGCCTCTCAAGCAACTGGGATTATAGGTATCCGCCACCATACCTGGCTAATTTTTGTATTTTTAATACAGACAGGGTTTTGCCATGTTGGCCAGGCAGGTCTCAATCTCCTGAGCTCATGTAATTCACCTGCCTCAGCTTCCCAGATGTGCTGGGATTACGGGCGTGAACTACCATGCTCGGCTCTTGTTTTTTGTTTTGTTTTGTTTTTGTTTTTGTTTTTAAAGAATCTTTACAATTTTCTTTGTAACTAATCAAGTCATCTGGGAATAGAGACAGTTTTCTTTCTTCTTTTCCAAACTTTACATCTTTTATCTTTCTTAATTTCTTAGTTAGGGTATCCAGTACAATGATGAATAGAAATGGATAAAGCGGAAGTATGATCATAGTTGTAGAGTTTTTTCTGTTTTCTTCCCTTTTTCTCTCCCCTGCTACTGCTGTTCTTCCTCTCTTCTTTTGTAGATGTCCTTTATCAAATAAATAAAATTCTCTTCCCCAAGAAATGAACCATGGTGGTATTCTGATCCAAGACTTCCAGCTTCCAGAACTGTAAGGAAAAAAAAATGTCTGCTGTTTAAGCTACCCTATCTTTGGTAACAACCCAGATGGATTAAGACAGTTATCATATATTATTTGTTTACATATTACTCGGTTCTGTGTAATATTTTGTTAAGTTTTCTGTTTATACATTATTTCATATTTTATGTCAAGTTTTTGTCAAGGTTGTATGAGGATTTTGCTGGGCTTATGAAACAATTAGGAAATATTTTTCTATATTGCGAAAGCAAAATTGGCATCATATCTTCTTAAGTAATTGATTTAAATTAAAATTTACCAATAAAATTACTGATGTCTTGAATTTCTTTGTGGGAAGACTTTTGGGAATAAATTCAATTTATTTTGGAGATAGATAACCATTCAGATTTTTATGTTGGGGCAGTTAGAATTTTCAAGAAATTAATCAATTTCATCTAAGCCGTTGTAATTGGCATAAAAATATATTCATAACATTCTTGTAACATTTTCTTTTTAGCATAAAAATATATTTATAACATTCTTGTAACATTTTCTTTTTATGTCTATAGAATCTGTAGAGGTATTGGAGCAGTGCTGTTTGTCTGAGGAGATACCTGAGGTTCATTCTTTTGCACTAAGGAAATTGAAAACTCAGACAACCATGGAGTAGATTTTGGATGGGAAAGTTTGATAGGCAAAAGAAGAGAGAGCTTCCTTGGGCAGAGGCAGGAGACCCGAGTGGATTTCTGAGTTTAGGGCAAGATGTGATTGGTTTTATAGACAAGCTTAAGGAGTTGGTGTTTGATTACATAGGTTGCAGTGAATTGGTTGGGTCAGGCATGGGGCATTTACATAGTGTGCAAGGCAGCTGGCCATCCTACCCTAAATTTTTTATTATGCAAGTGAGTTCTTTACCTGGCTGACTCCGTGTAACCTGCACACGTGATGACAAAGAAAAGAGAAGAGGAAGCCTCCATGTTGAATATACCTGCCTTCCAGATATCCCTTTTGTATTGGCATAGTCTTTGGCATTTATCTATGCAAGCTTCCAGCTCTATTTTTCAGATTGTTTTTGTTAGTAAAGAAATGATTTGGAGGCTGCTTTTTTATTAAGAGAAAATTCCACCCAAGAACTCTTTGATCCTTACTTACTGCCTAAATCATTTCTTGTTGACTCCATTATGAGTATATTTTCTTTTACTCCTGGTATTGGCTATGTGCATGCTGTATTTTTTGAGCACACTGAGTGTGTCGATGTTGTTGAGATTTTCAAAGAACTAACCTTTGGATTTCATAATTTTCTCTACTACCATTTGTTTTCTATTACTGATTTTTCAGTTATCTTTACTATTTTTCTTTTCTATTTACTTTGGGTTAATTTTGCTCTTCTTTTCTTAGCTCTTCAATTTAGAAGGCGAAGCCATTGATTGTCAATTTTTCTTCCTTTCTGATAACAGGCTTTTTAAGCTGTAAATTTTCCTCTAAACACTGCTTAGCTGTGTCCCACAAATTTTGTTAGGTCTTGTTTTCCTTCTAATTCAGCTCCAACTATATTCTAATGTCTGTTATGTCAGAAGGTAGACATATAGTATGTCTGTTGATTTCTTCTTTGAGCTAAGAGTGTGTTGTTAAATTACAGTGGTGATTTTTCTTATAATATGTTCTTTGGTTTTGGTGGATTTCAGTTTTTCTATCATGAACATAGGCATGGATTAATTTTTCCTTATGGTTCAAGACATGTATTTCTTTAATCTGTCTTTCATCAATCTGCAAAATTTCACACCAGTCTGAGCAACTTAGGCAGACCCCATCTTTACAAAAAGAAATTCTTAAAATTAGTCAGGTATGGTAGCACATGCCTGTAGTCCAAGCCGCTCAGGAGTCTGAGGTGAGAGGATCATTGAGCATAGGAGACTGAGGCTGAGGCTGCAGTGAGCCTGATCACCCCACTGCACTGCAGCCTGAGCAACAGAGCAAGACCCTGTCTCAAAAACAACACGACAAAAAATAATTTTTATAATTATTGACTTTTTAAATACTCTCTACTTTTGGAATTCCTATTAAACATTTGTCATATCTACTATTTAAACTTGTAGTTTCCTTGGACTGCCATATAAAATTACTGCAAAATTAATGATTTAATACACAGTAACTTATTCTCTTATAGGAGACCTGGAGTCTGAAATCTAGGTGTGAGCAGGACCTCATTCCTAGCAGTGGCTCTATAACATTTAAACATATCAGACTCTAAGGAGAATTAAAATATCTGGTATGGCATGTATAGCCTTGGTGTCTGTTTATAGCATGTCTTCTGCAAACTCTAGTGGAGAATCTATTTCATGCCTCTTCTAGCTTCTGCTGGCAGCTGACATTCCTTAATTTATGACCACATCAGTCTAATTTCTGCCTTTGTCTTCACATCACCTTCTTTGATGCTGTCTACCAATTTCCTCCACCACACACTTATAAAGACCCTTGCCATTGGAACAGGACCTGCCTGAATAATCCAGAATGACCTCCTCATCTCAAGATCATTTATTTGATTAAATCTGCAAAACCCTTTTCCCAAATTAGGTAATGTTGACAGATTTCCTTAATTAGAACATAAACAAATCTTTAAGGGTGTTACAATTCAATGCACTACAATTTTTTTCTTTTATCTTAATTGCAAAATCTACATGATTTATGTATTTGTCCATGTTCTCCAGAGAAACAGAAACTTTAGGATGTGTGTGTACATATACACATATATATATGTATATATACACATAAAATATGTATATATATACACAGAGATATATATTGGCTAATGTGATTGTGGGGGGCTGGCAAATTAAAACTATGCAGGGAAGGCCAGCAGACAGGAGACCCAGGGAAGTTGATGTTGCAACTCAAGTTGAAAAACAGTCTGAAGGTAGAATTTCAACTTCCTCAGAGAATTTCAGTCTTTTTCTTTAAAGGGCTTCAACTGATTCAATGAGGTCTACTATATTATGGAAGTTAATCTATTTACACAAAGCCTACTGACTTAAGTGTGAATCATATGTAAAAAAATACCTTCACAGCAACATCTAGACTGGAGTTTGACCAAATATCTAGGTACCATGGCCTAGCCACATCCACATGAACACAGAAAATTAAGCATCATAATTTATTTCCATAATGTTATTGTTGTTTAAATCTACCTGTTCTCTTTGTTTACTGTCTTTCTGCTTCTTTTCTTTATAATTTATAGACTTTCCATTTACATATTCAAAATTTCTTATACCTACAATCCTCTTTTACTTATCTGCCATAACTACTTCATTTGGATTAGTCTCATTTTTAAAAATATTTTAATCTCATATGTTTTAACTGTGATTTTTATCTTCAACTACAGTGTTTTATTTTTGTAAAGATCTCATGAGTTCATGATATTTTCAGCCAGTTTTATTTTTTGCTAAGTGCCTCAGATATTTATTTTGATATTAATCTATTGGTTTAGAGATTCTTATACTATGATGGTAGTATAAATCTGGGCCTCATACACATAGGCATTGATTTCTTAGTTGAGTAGCATCTGAACAGAGGGGTGTGTGTGTGTGTGTGTGTGTGTGTGCGCGCGTGTGTGTCTGTCATGGTGTAGAAATAGTTCTTGGTCATCTTTCTTGAACATACCTTGGAGCTTACATCTGTAGTTGTAATCAAACTTTTATTTTTAATGCATTTAGATTAGGAAGAGAAAAATAGCCCCTTGGTATACATTCTAGATAAGGGAGAAATGGAACTACACAGAAAACAACCAAATTGATATTTCATAATACATCCCTGCCATACATATTTAAAAACATTTACCATCTATACCCTAGATCAGGGGTGATATGGTTTGGATGTGTCCCCACCCAAATATCATCTTGAATTGTAGTTCACATAATCTCCATGGGTCATGGGAGGGACCCAGTAGGAAGTAATTGAATCATGAGGATGGATGGTTTCCCCTAAGCTATTCTCATGATAGTGAGTAAGATCTGATGGTTTCACAAGGGGATTCTCCCTGTAATCAGCACTCATTCTCTTTTCTGCTGCCCTGGGAAGAGGTGCCTTCCTCCATGATTGTAAGTTTCCTGAGGCCTTCCCAGACCTGCAGAACTGTGAGTCAATTAAAACTTTTTTAAATGTATAAATAAATTACACAGTCTCAAGTATTTCTTCATAGCAGCTGTGAGAAGAAACTAATACAAAGGGTCAGCAAATGATGGCCCATGGGTCAAAGTAAGCCTATGGCCTATTGTTGTAAATAAAGTATTGAAACATACTCATACTCATTTGTTTATGTAGACTTATGGCTGTTTTCACACTACAAATGTGAAGTTGAATGGTGGAAACTGAGACCATATGACTCACGAAACTTAAAATATTTACTTTCTAGTATTTTACAAAAAAAAAAAAAAAATTCTGCTGACACCTGCTTCTTGGACCTGCTTCAAAAGAGAATTAGCTGACGTGAAGGGAAATGAGAAAACAGTTTTGTTTTTCAGGCTGTGAAAAACCATTCTCTAAGAATGGAGAAAAACCATTCTCTGAGGCCGTTCCATTCTCTCTAGGCTGTGAAAAAAACAGTCTCTAACAATAGAAAAAACCCATTCTCTAAGAATTTTCCTTGTTCACAGAGTGCCTCAGAAGTTGTTGGTGATTGAGGCTGTGGCATTGTCTACTACTTTTTCTCTTTCAGGCAAAAAAACACCTATAGACAGAATCTTTCCATAATTTATATCTTTATTTTCACTTCAGGTTACAGGGATACAACCCAAACACACCAGACTCAGAGGAGAATGAAAATGTCTGTTACAGCATATCTAGTCTAACTATCGTCTCACAGTGTATCTTCCACAAACTGGGGCCTCTTGCCCAAACTGTTTGGGCATCCCTATGTGGTTATTTCATCTTCTGTTTGTTGGCACAGCATTCCAGGCTTCTCATTAAATTTTCCAGTTAATGTTTGCTAATGGCAAACGGCCAATACCAGCATTTCCAAAGCATGATAGAATTCAGTCCCACAGTAGAGGCTAATTTCTCAGAAGAGTGAATCCCAAGGTACACTACAGAAAAAAGCTGAAATAATTTCAATTTCCTGTATTCAGAAAGACCTCAAATTTCTTAATACGGTACATATTCCTAGAAAACGGGTGTCTTAGTCAGTTTGGGCTGCTATACTAAAGTACCATAGACTGTGGGTGTTAAACAATGAAGATTTATTTCTCACAGTTGTGTAGGCTGTAAGTACGAGATCAGGTGGCCAGCATGGTTGTGTGCTGGTGAGGACCCTCTTCTAGGTTGCAGACTGGTATTTCTGTTACTTGGCTCCAATCTCACGACCTAATTACCTCCCAAAGGGCCTATGTCCTCATCTCATTACATTGTGTGTTAGGATTTCAACATATGAATTTGCAAGGGAACAACACAAACATTCAGACTCTACTAGTTGGCTAATGATATACTTCCAGGTTGTAAGTTTATGGTGGCTTTTATTCCATATCATTTATATAGTAAACTTTCTTTAAAATTTGATTCTCATTCTAGCATATCCATTCTCATATAGCATATTTTCTACCAAACCACAATTGTATTTACTGTTTCCCATGGTTTTAAAGTATAGGTCTGACCACTGACAGCCCTTTGAGTCAGAAGTCTAAAGATAAGACTATACTCAAGTGGGGAAAATGTGATCTTGTCTACCTAGGGTAAAAATTTAACCTAAGTTGCACCTGCGTATTCATTGTACCTTAACCAAAATATTATTAAAAGCCTGAAAATGTATTTCATAAATATGGGATTTCCTCAGGGCATTATTACAATTTTTAAAAATCTTCATTAAATCTTTAAAAGACAATGAAGAAATTAGTGGGGTTTTATTACTTTCAAAGTATTTCCTCACTGTGCTCCTTTCACACTCTGCTGCTGCTAAAATGTTTCTCTTCTGTCCCTTAATTTTCTCTCTTACCTTTACTTCCTCTCTCTTTCACTCTCACTCCTAGTTCTTCCAATTCCTCATTCTGTCCCTCCTCTGCTTACAATTGGTTAGACATTATTGCTTTCCAAATACTAACACTCCTAACTATTGCACATTCTCATTGCAAGCAGACTCTTGGGAATCATTTTCTTTCTTTTTGCTGACTGCTTTTTCTTTTCTTGTGAAGTAGATCCTGCTGGAAATCTGGTGATTAAGTCATCCATCTTGCTGTACAACTAAATACCAAAACCCTTTTCTTTCTTTTTGAGTTGCCAGCAATATTATCTCATACTTTCTACATAAATTTCTTTGCTCCACAAACTATCTCATTCAAAACCTCCTTATTAGTTAAGAAAATGCTGTGTACCAAGAAAGTTTCCAGTAAATATTAGTAGATAATTTATAACAACGTAAGGATGATTATGAGTGATGAGAGAAGATCTACAGTGCTTACATGTTTCATAGTGATTTTAACGGTGGAAAAATTGCATTGTGTACTTGAGCTTACCCATTTATTCTGCAGTTGCATCAATTATTGTTTATGGGAATATTTTAAAATTTATATATATTTTTAAGAAGTGAGCAGTTACAATGTTTCTAGGTTACAGACAACTGCAAATACTTTAGAATTGTACAAATCTATTATTTTCTAAAGAAACTGTAGCCACTTAAAAATACTACAAAACACAATGATTCCATAGCTTTATTTAAAGATTTATTGCCATTATTTTAAAAGGAGAATGATATAAGTAATATTTTAATATTTTTTCTTTAGTTTCAGTCAAATTATAAGCGTGTAGCCAAGCAATTACACAATATAATGACATGGTTAAGTTTATGATTGATAGGTAATATTTTTTCTGTTCTTTATATTTATTGGCTTTCTACAGGATATATCATATTATACACTATTTTCCAAATATGAGTTACATTAGAATCTTCCTTACTTCAAGATACTCTGAAAAGATGAGTCATTGTGTTTCCTGGCATTTTAAAACTGCTAAAGGTATGAAATTTAATATTTAGATAAGAGCGTTTGACGTGGGACAAATGACTAATTAGTATATTTTCAACATTTATCTATAAAAGTAAAAACAGAAGACAAATACTTCATGCAACTTGTTTCTATGATATTATTTTTTACCAACAGCACAATTTGCTGCAGAGACACTTTTCAGAGAAGTATGTACAATTAAAAGGTTAGATACTAAAACTTTGATACAGCTGCATAAAAAATATTGTGCCAAGTTGATAGTTATCATTTTATTGTAGTTGTTTTTCACCTTGTTGATCTGGAAGTTAATATTTCAGCATTCTAGAGTGGGTTACTTTACAGTTTATAACACAATCTCATATTTATCACATTATACATCTATATCACTTCTACTTCTTCCAAAACAGTTTTTATTACTAAATAGTAAAGCTTTTCGAGTGTAGAGAATATCATGAGATTTGCTGGATAAATTAACTGCCTTGCAAATGGCATAAGAAATGTCACATTTTATGAATCAGAGTTAACAAGATCTAAAAAATGATACCACACATATTTTGCAGTGCATTATAGGAGTCTATCTCAGTGTATTGCAGCAACTTTTTATTAAATTTCAAAGCATCAGCAAAGAATCTCTTTCTAGCAAGTTTTAGTGATTTCACCAAGAGTGCTCCAAACATCATTAATACCTAAGAGGCTTCTAATATGATATGGATGGGAGGATGCAAAGAAAACATTTAAAAATGCATTTGGTCTGAAGTGTGACAACTTTTAATTCTTTTATAACTATTTTATTCTTTCTTTACTTCCCAGTAATGTATTTATTATGTGATACTATTTATTCTACATGACAGTGACAATTGCCTGAGGTTTTCAGAATGTATTCTTGTATATTGAAAACTTTACACATTCACAATATTCTATACATATGAAGTACATAAAATTATTAGAATTGTTTACATAAATTAGCTTTTTCAAGGAGATTGTTGACATTGTTTTTGATCATCTCATTTTTGAAACACGGTGTTTGAATGAGAAATTAAGATTATTTCATATTTAAAAGAGTATTCCACATGTAAAAAGATGGGTCAATACGTACAAGACAGGATTCTTTCCATATAACAAAAAATGTTCTTGAAAGACAAAGAAGATAATAAAAGAGAAGAAAGCACCTGGTTAATAATATAAATTGATCCCAAAGAAACTTAAGGAAAATATAATTTATGCTTATCTAATTAATTTGTTCTTTCTCTCCCTGCACTGCTCTAGTTACTTTATAATATATTTTGGATCATACAGATCTTTCTATTCCTTCTTTGTAGATAGTAGATAATATTCATTAGGTAGATAATCAGATCTATGAAGCAATGAGAAAATTGCATTAAGGAAACAATTATTATTATAACATTCCATGTACATAAGGACTAACTTTATTTTTTAACAAATCATGGCCTGTTTCACCATAACATCTTGGAACCAACTTAGGAATGGAAATTTACTGGCCAGTTGTTGAAGCTAAACAGACTGCATCATTAATAGGCTAATAAGTTAAAATAAGCCTTTATTCAAAATAAAAACATTAAAAAAATTGCAGTTTTTAGGTGCTACTAGATAATGGTTATAACTCTTCACTAAGAAACTATATACAATTATTAGACTAGACCTTGAATTGCTCATCCATAATTGCCTTCACATATGAGGGAGCATGGTGACTGCTGCTCCTGACAGTAACAGAGATGTAACATTCCTATCGGTGTTATTAACAAATAACAAATTAACTGTGTAACTAGTGCTTACAATTTAGCATCATTTCTGCCTTACCATTTTCCTGATAGAGCATATATGACATTAATACTAATGCAATAACCAACATTTCCTGTATCTTTTGAAATTACTTACAGAGTAGTCAAGTCAATGCAAAACCATACTGAATTGGGGCTGAGTGTTCCTGCAGCAGGCCGTGTGTATAAGGACATATGCAGCTTGGTTTACTTCAACTTATCTCTGCCAAGCACTTGTGTCACAGTTTATGAGTATTCTAGTGCGGAGTGTGAATGCATCGATAGGTTGTTTATGTCATGTAAAGAGCACTGATATTTCAAAAACTGAAATTGTATACTTTAAATATGTAAGATTAAAGCTTATTTTATCCGTCATTTAAAACCCTGGACCACATTAAAAGTAGACTTCTAGTTGAAGTTTAAAATGAACTGGAATATAGGAAAATGCCCTAATAATTTAGTGTATTAGTCTGTTTTCACGTTGCTATACAGATACTACCAGAGACTGGGTAATTTATAAAGGAAAAAGATTTAATTGACTCACAGTTCTGCATGACTGGAGAAGCCTCAGGAAACTTACAATCCTGGCAAAAAGGGAAGTAGGTACATATTCCTCAAGGTAGCAGGAGAGAGAAGAGTGAAGGAGTAACTTCCTAATACTTACAAAGCCATCAGATCTCATGAGAACTCACTCACTATCACAAGACCAGCATTGGGGAAACTGCTCCCATGATCCAATCACCTCCCTCCCTTGACACGTGGGGAGTAAAATTCTAGATGAGATTTGAGTGAAATCATATCAATTAGCAATTGTTCTTCATTCCTTCCTGCTTTCCCTATTTCTTTCCTTCTTACCTCTCCCTCTCTCTCTGCTTACCTCCTTCCTTCCTTTTGTTCTACATTTAAATATTACTATTTCTGTTTATGTTAGAATCAGAAGGCCCTGATCTCTTTGGTTTCAACCATACTATTAATAGATTTTCACAGTTTCTTTTTCTCAGCCCTGAGCAGATATCCTCCAAGAGTCATATTTTGAAGTAAGCACTGTTTATTCTATTTTAATGACATGACATGGCCATCACTATGTTGTCATAAAAACACATTCTTCTATATTAAAACTATAAGGCCAGGCCCAGTGACACATGCCTGTAATTCCAGCACTTTGGGAGGCCTAGTAGGGTAGATCACCTGAAGTCAGGAGTTCAAGACCAGCCTGGCCAACATGGCAAAACCCCGTCTATTCTAAAAGATTAAAAAAAAAAGAAATAGCCAGGAATGGTGATAGGCACTGTAATCCCAGCTACTCCAGAAGCTGAGGCAGAGAGAATTGTTTGAACCTGGGAGGCAGAGGTTGCAGTGAGACAAGATCATGCCACTGCACTTTAGCCTGGGTGACAGATGGAGACTCCATCTCAAAACAAACAAATAAACAAAAATACATTAAATAAATAAAATATTTAAGAGAAAAATTGTTATCCAATGGTTATGCAAGATGAGGGCTAAGAATTGGCCTTTGGGCTTAGTCATGCTTAGCTTTTATAGATACTACTATATGTATGTTTATGTCTGTGTTTAACACAAGATAAATTTCTGCAGTTGCATGTTGCATGAAATAATACTGTTGAATAAGGAAAATGATTAAGGGAGACAGTGAAAAAGCAAGAAAGAGAGAGATTGAATTGCCAGAGTAATATTGAATAGGCAAGAGAGGATGAGTTCAGTGCATAAGGAATCAGGATAGCCCCAGGAAGGAACAGAGATCGTTCATCTTCAGTTGCAAGAAGAAAGGAAGAGATTATGGTTAGTGATATTGACAGATAGGTGGATATTTTGCTCAATAGAAGGGCAATGGAAGCCAGTAAAAGAGAATGTGTGATAAGGCATAAATGAGGCAATGGGAAATGCGGGACTTGAGACCAGAGGAGAAAATGTAATTGTCTTCTGGAAGAACAGCATGAATAGATTATGAAATACTGATATAATGACTGGGCAGCATTTAGTGATCACTCTAGTAGCCATAAATTTGAAGTTAGACTGTAGACTTTTTGTGCTTTGTATCACTGTCTAGTTATAGAATCAGAGTGGGTACAGACATCATTTAAACAAGACTGGGGTTTTCTCAAAAGACTAGGAAGAAATAGAAGGTATGAGAATTAAAGCTATATACAAAGGACTGATTATGATGTTCTAACAGATATTTTAATCTATATAAGATGAAAATGTAGAAATGAAGAGTGAAAATAAGTGATCTAAACTAATTTTAGGTTCTTGTTGAGAAGAGAAATATAACAGTTACGTAATTGCAGTACTCTATGGATAGAATAGAAAGATACTGAGATTAAAATAATGAGGGTGTTGTTGTGATTAGAGATTCTGTATTACAACTATGGGATTAAGTGGCTAATGTTGGGTAGAGAACAAAATAATTAAAATTGATGAAGTGAAGAAATGGAAAATCAAGGGCTTTGGAAGAACAATTGAAGTTGTTACTGAAATTATGCATACTCACAATAGGAGTAATATTAGAGAGTAGCAGAGAGCTAGAAGATAGATTATTGATGAGTGAAGGCAATTAACCTGGAAAGTTTGTAACAATCAGGCATTCTGGGTACTATGAAATAATAGTGCAACATTTCTGTGGGTACTATAGTATGCTATCACATGACTTAAAGTTGGAAGTGCTTAAGGGAGAAAGAGAAAAAAGATAACAAAACAGTGTGGTAAAGCAGTGTGAAGAACACTTAGCACATTTCTTGGCCCAGTCATGTGAAATATGTGAAGACAAAGTAGCTAAGCGTTTTGAGAGCAGAGAGAAAATGTGTGTTCCCAAGAGAGAGACATTTTCAAGTCAGACTAAGAAGCCAAAGAAAACATTTAGGATAGAAGTTCAGAATAGAGGTGATCTTTCAGATAATTGATTATCAGTCCCAATAAGCATGGCATAAAGAGTTCAGAGTTTAGGAAAAGAAGTCGATGGGGTGAGAAACAGGAAAGGCAAAGCCTCATGGAGGTTTGAGTACATGAGATGAGACGTGACCTGAGTCTTAGACTTCTTGTGGTTGTTGAAATAACCTAGAAGAACAAAATGTGTGAGATTTGGTGATCATAAAGTTGAAAATTCTGATGAGATGTAAGTGTAGTGGTATTGGGACATATGCCTTGTCAAGAGCACTCTTAGTCCCAGAGGCCTTTATTGACTCTTGGAGTAGATGTGAGAAGACCAAAGACATGGTAACGGGATTTAATGTGAGAATATAGGACTCTGTTGACATGTGTTAGTGACTGAGAGGTGGTATGGCTATTAATAGTGGTGCTGTGGAAGCCAGGTGGTGTGCAGACTCAGTTAACTGATTTAAGAAAATAGAAAAATATCTATCTAACAAATTTACTCATCCTCTGACTTGATAACTTTTCATTCATAACATTCATGCTAGCCATTATCTAAATTGAGGAAAGAAGGAAAAGAGTGAGGAGAATAATGAAATATTTCTGTAGGATTTTGTTCTAAATGGGGTCAGAAAAATAGAATAAAAGCTGGGGATACATGTGATTTATTCATGTGAATATAACCTCCATACAATTATAAGGTATATAATAATCACACACATATTGTTATACAAGACCACTGTTTCATTTGCTAGCAAATTAGAAATAGAGTGCAAATATCAAAAGTCTTCTGCAAATCAAATAATGAGAAGCAGATATAAAGGGCACTAAAGTATACATCAAATAACTAAGTTTCTCTGTATAGAACAGAACAGATGTGACCACTAACTAAGAACATTTTAATACATGTGTCTAAAACCCACATAATGTCTCTGATTTGTATTAGGAAAGAAAAAACAAAGGAAAGTATAAAAATAATCATCTTGAGACAGTATCATTGTTGGCCCTGATCTTATAGAAGTTCACAAAAACTACTTGTCTATGGAATTAAAAGGATCGTTCAAGTATCCTTGGACTTGCAGAGAAAGAGCATATACAACTCTTATCTAGACTCTTGTCTCCATAAAATGTGTAACTATCTTCTGTGATAGTTGCTTCTTTCACTATGAATTTCTGATGAGGTTTTTTGTTTGTTTGTTTGCTTGTTTTCCTTGCTGGCAGCACTCTTTTTAAATGTGTATTAGACTACAGATGGCTCAAAAGAAATTAAGGCTTAAAAGTGTGCATAGTTTTACTTAACAAAAAGCAGTTTTATATTTTACATGGAGATTGTCATCTCTTCTGCCCTCTGCTGATGGGATTTGCTCATATAAATTTCAAAGCCTACTGTTTCTTTGTAAACTAGTAAAGGTAGGAGGGTTTTTAACATTAAAGCTAAATTATGCATTTTTTATTTTCTACAATTATACATATTTTCATATAAAATTAAGGAGTCTAGATAATCACAATTATAAAGAAAACCATAATTGAGTTAAATATGTTTTCTACTCATATCTAGAAAACATCAAAAACACTACAAATGAAGTTACAGTAATGATTTCTAATCATTTGTATAATTTGGTTATCAGACATGTTTTAAAGTCAGGATAAAATAGTAAAAAAATAAAATAAAATAGAAGATTTCTGGAGTATTTTGTGCTTGTTAGGTAGGCTGTGTCGACTATAACTTGTAGTTTACCGGATTTCACATTTCTAACCTTGAACTAAGAAGCAAAACAAAATGAAAAATGAAGTATGGCATGCAAGTTCTTTTCTTCCAGATAACATGAACCCTCTGTGATTTTTACAAGAGGTATTTTATTCTTTATGTTTGTTTTCTTGTTTTCAGTTATTTTTCAGTTATGTATTTTTTTCCTGTCAGATTGCTAGAATATTTTTCTGCCATTAAAAAAAGGAAAGATAGGGGCCGGGCGCGGTGGCTCAGGCCTGTAATCCCAGCACTTTGGGAGGCCGAGGCGGGTGGATCACGAGGTCAAGAGATCGAGACCATCCTGGTCAACATGGTGAAACCCCATCTCTACTAAAAATACAAAAAATCAGCTGGGCATGGTGGCGTGTGCCTGTAATCCCAGCTACTCAGGAGGCTGAGGCAGGAGAATTGCCTGAACCCAGGAGGCGGAGGTTGCGGTGAGCCGAGATCGCGCCATTGCACTCCAGCCTGAGTAACAAGAGTGAAACTCCGTCTCAAAAAAAAAAAAAAAAAAAAAGGAAAGATAACTTCTACTCCATCCAAAAAAAAATCACACTTTTTCTATAAGCATGGTGCCTCCAGCAATAGAATAGATCTATATTTTGAGGTTGTTTTGAAAAGTTCTGTCATGTTAAGGAGGCTTTGTTTCAGTATGCTCATGTGTTTTGAAGTGGCATAAATTTTCTCTAAAGTTGAAAATAAAACTAAATGTTTAATAAATTCTTACCAAGGTTTCAATAGTATCCCTTTGGTAGTACACAAACATGGATTGAAATTTCAGTCTTTATTCTTTGGTAAGCTATTTTACTTCTCTATGCCTCAGTATCCTCCTAGATAAAACAGAAATGATAATGCCTACTCCAGTGAATTCCCATAATGATTTAATTAAATAATATGCATAAATTAAAGATGACAGAGTTTGCTATATAGTGAGCATTTTGGAAATATATCCACTTTATTATCAAAAAGACTAGATGCTAAATTGGGGCAAGATGAAGATAATCTTAAGAAGGCAAGAAATGATTAGATTAATATAACAGGTAGTTTAAAAGTTATATATCCATATTGCTGACTCAGTTATATCTGAATGGCTTTTTGTTTAAAACTAATTCTTTAGGAAACTCTAACACAATGTATACCAGACATTACTATTTTAATGAGATATCCAGCAGGTTTAGAATTAGCATTTCCTGAAGCACAAACATTGGCTTTACAGCCTGACTGATAGGAAGACATATTATTACTGCTGGCACAAAAAAAAACTATGAAATACCACAAATATGTTTGCTTTCCAGATACATTAAAGAGCTTCAGGCATGAGGCTATATTATGAGTATACATTGGTGAATGAAACAAGCATAACCTGTCCTCTTATACAGTTTGATGGAACTAAGGATGGGCAGACAAATAAAGAGCATGTAAGTCAGTGACGAAAAAGTATGTCTTTAAAAATTGTTATAAATACCTTGATTAAAAATGGGAAATGCTGAGGTAGAGATTAGCAGGATGAGGGAATGAAAGCCTTCTTAGAGAAATGAAGGCTAACAGAAGTTAGAGAAGACAAAAAAATGATTAAAATAAGAGTCAAAGAATGAAGAAAAGCCAGTAATGTAAGGAAAGGGGAATGGGCTTTTGCAGAAACTTGGATGGAGCTGGAAGCCATTAATTCTAAGTAACTCAGGAATGGAAATCCGAATAGCATGTGTTCTCACTTCTAAGTGGAAGGTAAGCTATCAGAACACAAATGCGTAAGAATGATATAATCAACTTTGGGAACTCTGTGGGGAAAGAGTGAGAGTGAGATGAGGGAAAAATGACTACATATTGGATTCAGTGTATACTATTTGGGTGATGGGTGCACCAAAATCTTATCCATGTAATCAAAAACTACCTGTTCCTCAAAAACTATCAAAATTAAAACTTAAAAACACAGTGAATTTGGAGCAACCTAAAAAAAAAGGGTTGGGGAACAGCAAACTTAAAGGTCTAAAATGAACAAGAGTTTCGGTGCTATAGGAGTTTAAAGCTAACTAATTACAGCCATGCACCAGCTACTGATGTTTAGGTCAGTGACACAACATGTGTAATATGGTCCTATAAGATTATAGTACATTTTTTCTGTACCTTTTTACATTTAGACAGGTTTAGATACACAAATGACATTTTGTTATAATTGCTTACACTATTTAGTATAGTAGCATGCTATACATGTTTGTGACCTAGGAGCAGTAGGCTATACCATATAGCCGAGGTGTATAGTAGTCTATGCCATCTAGATTTGTGTAAATATACTCTATGATATTCCCACGATGTCAAAATTATCTAACACGTTTCTTTGAATGTATTCCTGTCTGTAATACACACATGACTGTATCTGCAACACATTAAAGAGGAGAGTAATTAGAAATAATTTTGAAAAGGTAATGAGAGGAAATCATGGAGTGCCTTACAGATCATACTAAGAAATTTACATTTTATTCTCAGGAACACAGAAAGTCATGGGGTGGTTTGAATCCGGTGATCGATAAGGTCAGATTTATATTTTAGAAGAATCACATTGTCACTTATGTAAAAGTCTACTACAGTGTGTGTACTATGCTTTGAAAATATGTTTATACTGACAAAGTGGTGTGTGTGTGTGTGTGTATGTGTGTAAATTAATATTACACTATAAAATGGAAGGGTAGATATTAGTTTACTTAACAACTATAGTGTGTAAATCCATAATTCTTATTCCTGGAGTGGTTGATTAGCATCCAAAACATTGATCAGGAGTCTACACTGTGGAAATAATTCTGCCAAGTTCTTCACATGAAGCTATATAACAACAATGGTTAGTAAATTTTTATTTTTTTCAAAACTTTTACAAAATTTTTTGAAAAATAAAATACTGCTTTGCACATTTTCAAATTATATTTTAAGTAATTTTATCAGAAATGTAACTATCACTAAGAGTAATTTTTACTATATTATAAATTATGACATTTTAAAATTAGACCATTTACATTATAAAATTAAACCATTCTTTAACAAATATAACCAACAGAATCTAAAGTCCTTTTAAACTAATGGTCATTCACTTAAAAATACATACAAAAATGTTATTTGGCTGCAATTTTAAATATTTACATTTATCTTTTATTCAATATTTACATTTACTTTTCTTACAAGATTCTACCTAAATGTAATATATTTGATTGGATTATTTTACTGAGCATTTTTTTATTTCGACCAATAATAAAAAAATGTAAATTAAAATATTTTTTCTAACTTATTTTTAATTATTTTTATTTTTAAATTATTTATTGGGTCAATTCATCTATTCTTTGTAACTTATTTTATCTCATTGGGTCATCATTCTCCGGAACTTTTAGATCTGATAGAAAATGAATAATGTACTCAATAATCATTAATATACTTTCTTGTGACTTGCATTTCCTGATGACCCTATCTTGGCCCTAGCACTACTTTAGTTTTTTGTTGTTTTTTTTGGGGGGACAGAGTCTTGCTGTATTGCCCCCGGTGGAGTGCAGTGGTGTGATCTTGGCTCACTGCAACCTCCACCTCCCAGGTTCAAGTGACTCTCCTGCCTCAGCCTCCCCAGTAACTGGGATTACAGGCATGTGCCACCACACCAGGCTAATTTTTTTTGTATTTTTAGTAGAGACGGGGTTTTGCACTGTTGGCCAGACTGGTCTCCAACTTCTGACCTCAAATGATCCACCAGCCTCAGCCTCCCAAAGTGCTGGGATTATGAGCATAAGCCACCACACTCAGCCAAGTTCTTTATCTTTCCCAATTCATAAATGAAGAGACAGCAAATCACTTACCAAATTTATAAGAAGGTTTACTTATTCTGCCATCAGAATGTTTTTGTTTTTGTTTTCTATCTATTTCTTGTTTTCTGGCTGCTTGCTAAAGAATCTTTGTACTAGTTTAATTTGGTGACAGTAGGTTCATAAACATGAGAATAAAATCAACATATATTTAGAAATAGAGTCTCGCAGAAAAGCTAGTGTCACACTTCATTAACCTGCCTCTTCTCTCAACTTGAGAACAAGCTCAATAACAGGTACTTTTGCTCCTGTCAAGCAATGCTCTTTTTGTCTGGATCACCCAGTTTTCTTAGCTTAGAAGTTACTGAGTTTTCTTAGAGGTGTTATGCAGTGCAGTCTTCCTAGGGTTGCCTGATACAATGAGGAACAAGAATTGTAGTGCAGAAAGACTTGGCATGGAGTTCCCTGAATGATTTACTGGTGAGAATTCTTAGTGCAGATGTTTCAGAATTATCTCCTTGCATGATCATTGGATAGTGTCTAAGCTCACATATAAAAGACGAAGCAAGGCCAAGACCTGATGAACTCAACTAGAACAGATAAAATAAGCAAACATTAGAATTTCAAATTTTACAGTGTATATACACAGTGAAGAGAAGAATAAGCAAAAAAAAAAGTGCCTGCTCCTCCTGATTTTTGTTTCATTCACCAAAAATGATAACACTGAAACAAAATAAGAGGGCCAATATGACTGCATTACAAACTGGAGAATACCCTTTTGCTGTGGAGTCACTTTTAGACTCCTACTAAGTGGTTTACATTCTGTAACTCAAATATAAGGGAGGCAATGCTGGAAGCCTCATACCTCATCAAAACCTAGGAGGCACAAAAAACTGTTTTATGACAGTCTCCAGTGGAAGATATGGAAGTAAGTGAGAAAAGGCCTTACCAGATCTTTGCAAGCCTGCCATCCTGCTGTGTTTTTCCTGGGACATGATCATAAGACTTTCTTCCAAGACTCAAATTGCCAGTGGCTCAAGCCTTTACCTATGTGGCCTATTCAGAAGTGCTGAAGGTCAGCAGGATGCCATGGTGGAATTTTACCCTTACAGACAGCAGATGCACTAAAATTTTATATGCATGCAAGCAATAGAAGAAAGCCTGATTCAACAATGCCCCAAGATATTTAAACAGTGCTCTTATCAATGGTCCTTTTTTGAAGCTATTTGACTGATACCTCCAGATTATATTCTCCAATTCTAATTTACCCAGAGGCCTACTAACTTCTGTTTCTCTCTCCTTCAAGTCCTTATCACTTTTCTCATCAAGTGCTCTTTTTGTCATAATAAACTCTCTAAAAAGCTAATCAATAATCCATTAAAAACAAAAAACAACAACAACAACAACAACAACAACAACAACAAAATTTCATGGCATTAGCAACTGAAAAAGAAATGAAACACAAGAAATGAGAAAGTTGTTAGTCTTGGCCCTGTTCAGATCTCCAAAATGTGTATCGCATTTACCACAGCAGAAAAAAAGCAGAGTAGAAAGAAAAAAAGAAAGAAAGAAAGGGAAAGGAAAACTACCCTATCCGTATATTAAAATATATTGAATTTGTATATCTTTCCTTATAAAGAATTTACTAATGGATTGAGTGGCATCAGGGTGAATGTGTGAAGAAGAGAGTTAAGAAAGAGTTCACCTCTGACTTCAACACTGATTTGACTGCTGCTTTGTTAACTTCTTTGTGCAAAAACTATTTATTTATATGTGTAGGTGCTGTTGTAAACACAGGGATTGAAAAAGAATAATTCCTTTGTCTCTGCCATTCTAATTAATGGTAGCCCTTTTACTTAATTAAACACAATTAGCTTAAAGAGATAAAGGTAGGAAGTGGACATTCTTAAGCACTTTTGCAAAGTATTTCTTCCTTACTTTTTTTTTCAGGCTTATCCTCTCATGATTTTGCACTCTTGGCTGCTCTGAAATTGGTCTGTCTTTAGCCATTTGGATCAGATATTTCAAGTTGGTATTTTTTATATTTAAAATTTTTCTTTCCTTAAAAGACTACATTTTGAATTGTTCTTCCTTTAATGGGCCATGACTGAACTAGGTCTTTACTCTGGAACGCTCTACTTAGTGTGAATGGGATTCAGAAGGCTTAGGTCTTTGGCTGCAATTGCAGAGGAGCCAAAGAGTAGCATTGTTCTATTCCTACACTACATTGGCCAGTGACTCTACTCACTTCTAATACCCTCTACTTTCTGTGGTTTTTCAACAAGGGGCAGAATGTTTTGTTGCTTCTCATAATGATCAGGATGGTTTGATAGCATTTAGTGGACAGAGGTCAGAGATCTTTTATGTCTTGCAATAACCAAGACAGCTTCTTCAAAAAAGAACATTTTCACCTTCAAATTCCAGTAGCATGGGAAAACTCAAATGATACATAACATTCTCAGTTATCTATCGTTCGTGTCTTATGATCCTCCCTCTCTTGGTTGTGCTGATCTAAGAATTTCACTAACTGTTTTGAGGGCTGCAATTATTCCTAGCAACCTCAGGTATAATCGTATAGAAGTCCAGGCCTTCTATCAGGAGTTATTCAGTGATAACACTAGAATAATGGCTTCCATGGATTTACCATTGCAACAGGTACTGTGATACACACATGATCAAGACATGGTCCTTGCTTAGCCTGTGCTCTCTGTAGAATAGAAACAACAGAGATATGATCCAGTGTTGATACCAGTGTAACAAGTGGATCCAGTTTATAATAGGTTTAAATCCTAATGACTTTTATGCACTCAATTGCAGTCTTCATACATGGAAGTGTGATATCTACTCTAGATGTTAACAAATAGGAAAACATCAGGAAGATGTGTGCTGTTTGACATGCAGAGTGGTCAATATTTTTAAATCATACATTTCTAAAAAAAAAAAAAATCCACACAAAATGAAAAAGCAACAATAGACCTACAATAGGTCTAGTTTTATCTCTTGCCAATAATTGGCCAGAGATGAGCTTCAGCTGGGCCTTTAGATGAAGCATGAGTTCCAGATTACCACAGTCCTCCTATATCCAGCTTCATTCCCAGGTTACGTGCCTAACTCCTTTTGACATTCCAGTTTCCAACTGATGTAGATCATCAGAGATGACGCAGTACTTTTTTATATCAACCAATAATTGGATTGTTGTACTTCTGCACAATTGTATATAAACATTACATTTTAGATTTTTTCCTATAATTAATGTTTTATAATTTTGTTATGCAACTACTGTTTATTAAACATTTAATTTGTCATATATTGTTTTATGAACTGTAAATAATATATAAGCAGTTCATTGTGGATCAATATTACCTGTCTCAAAATGAAGTCTTAAGATTTGAAAAAAAAAAAAAAAGTGTCCTATTTGAGGTCATAGATGTGTGATTAAATAGAGATTTTATCCCAAATCTATCTGACTTAAAAACCTAAATCTGTCTAATCAATCTGCTTAACTTATTACATATGATTAAACTTGGGTTTTCTGGAGGTATTATAAATAACTTGCAAATTAAAACTGCCTATCTTAATTGATTCAAGATGGCTAAAATTAATTTCTTGATACAACAAAAAAGCTTAAATCTCATTGCTAATCTTGGCTTTGTGAAAGTTATTTGATTTGCAATTATCTTAAATCTATGTATGCTCCAAAGGAGAATAAACCTAGTATTTTGTGATTTCCCCATTAGTTATAAAGAGGCCACTTAGTCTTTTTCTTTATTTAACAAATATTGAACATCTACAATTTATTAGTCACTTTATAGGAGGAGCAGATACTGCAGGTAATGTATTTAACACAATCCTTGCAAAACTTAAGGTCCAGCTGTGGAAATATAAAATAATAAAAATTATTTTCTATAATGTAGTGATTTTCTACGTAATTATTTTCTGTAATGTCAAATAGTCACCATGTCTATGAACCAAATAAAGCATTAGTCTGTCTTAAAAAGGTGGTCTGGACAGGCCTTTCAGATAAGGTACCATTTCAAAAGATACCCAAAGGAAACAAGGTCACAAACTGCAGGGAATCCAGGAAAAAAAAAAGGACATTTTAAGTTGTGAGACTAGAGTTCCTTGAAATGGGAACATGCTTACAACCTTAGAGCAAAAATCAGGAGTTCAGTGTAGCTGAAGGGGCAGAATAGTAGGTCAGATCATCTAGCTTGCCTATGGGCAAAATGGGCATTACTGGGTAGGAGGGGAGCTACTTTTCCACTCCTAATGTTTTCTGCCAGCAGTGGGAGATCCTGGCTTCCTACTGCCCTCTGCTCTGTGCCTCTTGTGACCTAAGCAGGCAGGAACAACAGGAATTCTTCTTCTGATTGATTGGTTTAGCAGAAGATGGTGTGCATGCATTGGTAATGTGTCTCTCCTTTTCTTTCCTGGAAACTAGTCTGTCTGTAGTTAGCTTGTCTTTTCCTGTATTCCAGGTGCAAAGAGGGATGTTCTGCCCCAGTGGGGTGTGGATAGGGATGTGATGCTGAAGTTTTGGAAAGTGAGCTCAAAAGCAATGCCAAAGTTACTCTTTTTTACTGTATATGTGATAGGAAATCACTGCAGGTTCCTTCTTACATATTCAGGCTAATCAAAATTAAGCCTAAGAAATGCCAGCAAAGCAACTCTGAAATGTACTAAAGTTAAAAGACTCTCAAATGTGAAAAGATGGATCTACTCTGACCTGACTACTACTTAATACCTTGGTAAAGGAGAAAAATGCTTATCTTAGAGACAGATAAGATTATCCTTACCCCTCCACCAATGGGTTGAGGCGTTTGGGCACTACCTCTGTCTGCCTGTTACTTGTAAAGATCTCCTTTTCTTTAAATCGTTAGAAAAAAGGCTCTCTTCTTTAGAGAAAGAAACATACCAGAAATTCAGGGGCCTAAATGCCCTATTCGTGCATATAAGATGTTATCACATTGAATTACTTAAAAGATAAAATACTAAACATAGATCCAAACTGTGTAGGGAATCATTATCTCATGACAAAATTCAGTGTGGCTTCGCCATGTATCCATTTCAGATAACAATTTGAGCATGAGTAAGTTAAGGATCTTACCCTTTATGTTTTCAACAATAAGCCCAGAACCTAGTACCATGTCCAGAATATTTATCACATTGTTGATGAATGAGTCAATAATATTGTGTATTTGTGTGAGAAGGAAATCTGGTTTAGCATCTGTTTTATTGTTCTAATATAATGCATGTGTAATGATCTACATATGGAAATGAGTGAATATTGCACTTTTTCTCCGGAGTTTTATGTTTAAACTATAAATTTCATATGTAACATTAATATTTTACATATTTTTAGAGGGATCTGTAAGTATATTAATTTTTGATAAACAGCAATTTCTATACACATTTAGTGCATAAATTTTAGAACAATAGCTCCCTTAGTGCTACTTGAAGACATCTCACTTATTGGCAATATGGAAGCTATTTCCCAAAGTACTTTTAACCCACAGTCCTGTCTAGAAACACAAAAGCAGATATGTGTCAATGGTAATTCAGAAAAAGTCAATTATATTATTTTAAACACAATATTTTAAAGAGATTTCTTAGGTACAAAATAAATGCAGATCAGTTTTGAAAGCAAAACCCATGCTCGAAGTCTATTTCAACAATTATTTTGTATTAATAAATTCACAATTGATGCCATTCAATACACTATCATTGATTGATTGATTGATTGAGGTGGAGTATCACTCTGTTGCCATGCTGGAGTGCAGTGGCATGATCTTGGCTCACTGCAACCTCTACCTTCTGGTTTCAAGCGGTTCTCCTGCCTCAGCCTCCCAAGTAGCTGGGACTACAGACACGTGCCACCACGCCCAGCTAATTTTTGTATTTTTAGCAGAGACCAGGTTTCACTGTGTTAGCCAGGATGGTCTGGATCTCCTGACCTCATGGTGGGCCCTCCACAGCCTCCCAAAATGTTGGGATTAGAGGCATGATCCACCAGGCCTGGCCACTCAAATTTAATTTATATAGGTTATCTTTATCAATAAATGAATGAAATCTGATTAAAATTTATTTTCAAGACCCAAATCAAATACGAATTTTTTAGCTTTTCCTACTTTCCTATTTGTTAGAACTATTCTTTTTTGCTGCTTGCTGCTATATATTTATTCTTGTTTTAATTTTTGCATATTTTTTAAAAATTAACCTACAATATACTACAGTGTTTTATTCCTTAATCTCTTTTTTCCATCTCATCCTATATTATAAGCTTGTAGAGGTTATTGTCAGAGTCCTACTCACTACCCTATTCTTTTTCCTACCTAATACATCCAAACAAATAAATTTGTTGGAGTTAATGATCTGTAAAAATAGAAAATATGAAAAATACTGGAAGTATTAATGCTAATTGAATGAAAATAATAACTAAACAGTTATGCAACTCATAGGTTTGTAATCAGATTTATAATAAAAAAACAAAATAATTGAATTCCCTATGTGCTAGCCTTAATGCTGAGCATTTACATAATTATTTTGCATCAAAATATTCAATATAAATCTACGAGGATTTTAATCTTATCACAATGTTCAAACTGGCTTGGAAAAGAAAGCTTACAATCTATTTTACAGTAATTAGTTTTGTTTCAGGCTTTAAAACTACCTTTAATACACATTGTGGGCGTTTATTTATTTATTTTTTTTTGTCATTCTTTCTTATTTCTACCTCTTCCTTGTCTATATTTTCCTTATTTTATCCTCTTTTCATACCCTATCTGTGAGAATTCTCAGGGCAAGTCAAATTATTAACTCTAATGATATCAAAGTGAAAAAAGAAAGCCCACATTTTAATGCTTATGGCACATAATACATTGATATAAAATTCAATAATAATCTTAGTTAATCTTATGAACAGGGTTATATTTAGATTGTGATGATCTGTTATCAGACTAAAAATTGGAGTTGATTACATTTTTTGAATATGAGATGAAGAGTTCCTAACACACTTATCTACTTAATATAATAAATTTAATAACATCATTAACCAGTAACTTCAAAATATTCAGAGAATCAAATTTTGAGAATATTAAAATCTCATAGGTTATATGGACCTTTCATTTTGTTAAAGAGAAAAGAAAAGCTGGAAGATAACTTTAAGTTGTCAAATTATATATTTGTAGGACTTTATATATTTTACCGAGTTTAAATATAATTACTTCATTTCTTAGAAAATGGCACTGAACACATAGCATGTTATGTATCTTGTTAAAGATTACTGTAAAAGTAAAGGGGAAGGTGGGCCTAGAACACCAGGTCTGTTCTTCTGGCTCTTATCCAAATATTTATTATGGTAGGGGGTCTCCTGAGAAAAGTTGCTTTATTTTGTTTTTCAAAAAGATGAGTACATGCTATACAATCATTTTTAAAATATGAAAAATTATATAGACTTTTGTCAAATTATCCACTCAGATATTATTATATGTTTGGTATTTTTCCGAAGATATTTTATTTTCCTAAGACCATAATTTTTATGCCACTTGGGAGTGACACATTTTTTCATTCTTCTCAGAATGGATCATCGGATACAAGATATTTTACATATTGATTTGTATGGATCTAGAATTTACATATAGGTGTATTTTATCTTAAATTTGTTTTGGCACACCTGGCCAATCTCAGGCTCAGATGATGAAGATTTGCTGAATGTGGGGTATTTTTAAAAAGTTGATAGAAATAACAGCTAATTAAACGGAGAAAACTGTTATTATGAGTAAATGAACTTTTAAACACTTAATTTTAAGAAGAATTAATATAAGTAGCTCTATAGCAGATTATTCATTTTTAAATGTTTCTTCATTTAAATGAATTTGCCTAGACTATTAAAATGATTCTGCATGCTTGGGTGAGATTTTTTTAAAAAGTATTTATGTGTCATAACGTTTTGAATTTTTACTTTAAAGCCCTCCAAGCATGAACAGGAATTAAAAATAAAAGCAAATATGCAAAGGATAGCTGAAATTTATAGTATTACTGACATGTGATGGATGTTGCACCACATAAACATAGTCACATAAATTATTTGGAGGTGATGACATAACATAATAAATCACGTTAGAAATCACTGTTTTTCCAGACTGCATTTGAAAGTTGTTACTGTGGAGGAAAATTCATGATATCTCATATGTCATGAATGATATAGCATGTATAAGGGGATGATTTAAAATGCTTAATCTTAAGTGTTTCTAAAATTAGCACACCTATTTACTAATGTAAAGTTAAATCTTGTAGTATCAACCAAAAACTTTAGAAAAGTCTTTAAATGTTTACTCATTGAAAAATGGATAGGTTTCAAATTCCCCTTTTAAGCATGTGATATGCTGTCCTATGAAGTTTGAACCATCTGGTAACTTATAACAAATAAATCCATTTTAAGGGGAATCCACCAGTCTAGGCCTCCCACATAAATTCTTCTCTTAATTAAATCCTACCCTTTTATAGTGTGATTATCTAAGCAGTTAAGCTTGACATTTTTCTACTATTATAATTATTAATATCTTTGTGATTTGTGTTATTGTTCTTTCCATAACTCTAGGGAAATTTCTAAAAGTCAAATAGGCAGGGGCCAATAATTTTCAAGGATTTTTATCCTAAGTAACTTATAATAAAAGGGCATTCCTAGGCATTTGCAACAAAACAGAATACTAATGCCAGCTCTAGAAATGAAGAAGCCTACTATTGGAGTTGCTGAAATTTTGGTAAAAAAGAAGGGAGCATTAGAATGAGCTTGTTAAAACGCCCACTCTGAATGAAGAGATAACCCCCGCAAACAGGTTTTGTCTGAGCTAAATATTTAAAGATTAAATATGTCCCCAGATGGCTATTTATTCACTCAGGTGTGGGTGAGCCGAGTCTGAAAAGAGAATCAGCAGAGGGCCATGGGATAGGAGTTGGTTTTATAGGTTTGGGCAGTTTTTGCAAGCTGAGAGGGAGTCGTAGGGTGTGGAGTCATGAGGGTGACCAAATCAGTTACAAAGTCCAATGGCCTTGTCAATTGAGGCTGGAATAAGAAACAATAGAAGAATGTCCCAGGTCAGTTAGGCGCCACAGGGGTTGATCATCCTTCCGTTTTTCATTATTTTCCAGCTACTTCAGATTTTCTAACTCCAGAAGGCCCTCCAGAGGTGTATGTGCAGGTCACAGGGGTTGCCATATCATCCACGGCGCAGTCAGACCTTACAGAGCTCATTAAGCCAAGGTGACATACAGTTTCTCACATATGGGGTTCAGAAGAACCTATTTCTATAGGATAAAAGGAAAAAATTCATACTCCCAGACAGCATTAACTTCAAGCAATGTGCATACAGAGATTCACATTCATGCAATTGGTGAAAATCAAATGTATACGTGCATATGTATGTATATATTGACTTTTTCTATCTTTGTTGAAGATAACTTCTATATTTCAACGATGCTTTTACTGGAGTTTAAACGCACTGAGGTAAATAGATAAGATTTGATAGGAAAGTATATTAGATACGCTAAGGTAAATAGTTAAGAGTTGATAGGAAAGTGTATTAGATACACTAGGGGTATTAAGATTTCATAGGAAAGTATATTAGATAAAAAGAAAAGCCAGCAACAAAGTGAGCAGACCTTTTTGTTTGTTTTAACATTTAACCACCAAATTTATGTGTTACTTTTAAAGACCATAGATAATGTCACCTGCAGGAACTCAAAGCTTTCTATATTCATTCCATACCTCATTGTTACTAAGTTGGTAAGGAGGGTTAGACCTGTGAGAAAAGTGAAAGACATTGGTTAGCAAAATCTTCTATTTGAGATTTATGTAAATATAGGTGATAGTTAGGATCATTGTCTTTGAGTATTCTTTTTTTTAAAAAAGCTATGCATTGAAAGAAAGTTTAAAAGTTATCAAGAAGGAAACTTGCATTCTCTCTCATTGTCTCGGTCTTCTTTTTCCATCCTTCTCCAGAGAGGAGTGAAGGAAATGTAGACAAAAAGTTGAAAAAGTACTGTTTCTCAAGTACTCATGTACAGCAAAAAAAATTCTTATCAGATTATAAATATCAGGCAGGCAATATACATAGTATTCCAGTGAAGTAATCTGTGACTTGAAGTACACAAAATAGCACCACAAAATTTAAACTAATACAAAATAATAAACAGGATTAATGAACAGGTAATGAATATTGCTTCAATCAGATTCACTTAGTAAACATAAAGGGAATGAGTTCAATATTTTCATTTAATAGGATGATTAAATTAATGAATTGTATTTAAGTGATTTTTTGTTTTATTTTAGTCTTAGTAACTTACCATAATAATGGAGGAGAAACTGTATAAGTTAGTATTTCTTACTGCTAAAATGACAGAGGAAAAATAAAGAAATAAAGCTCTATAGGTGGAAGCATAATGTTTCTCCCAAATAGGGTTGCCAGATAAAATAGGGAAAGCTCAATGAAATTTGAATTTCAAATAAACAACAATTAGTTTTTTTTAAATATATGTATGTCCCAAGCATTGTATTTGATATAAATACTTCAAAATCCGTGAAAATTACCGAGCTGAGTCTCCATCGTTTTAGGGGGTTTATTTGCCAAAGTTAAGGATCCATGCCCAAGAGACAGGTCTGTGCCTTTTGCCAAAGATGATTTTGAGGGCTTTAATACTCAAAGAGAAAGGGCAGATATTTGCAAAAGAGAAATAAATTTTTAAAAGTTGTGGGTAGATAAGAGACAAACTGTTGCATTCTTTTGAGTCCTTGATCCTTTCGCCAAGTAAACAATATACATGTATGTTATAGTGAACCCAATGTTTGTCTTCAAAGAATGTCAGTGTGTTCAGCTCTCTTACTCTTTAATTCTCTATTTTAAAGTTTATTTTCCTTGTAATTTCAGTAAACGACCTTCTCCACCAGTTCTAATCAGTTTACATGTGTTCCCCAGGCTCCATCCTGACTCATCCTGGTCACCTTCTCCTGTCACCTGCTCCGGTCACCTTCTTTGACCTAGGTTCCCCTGGCTACCTGCTCTGACCCGCCCATAACCATCCTTCCCACCAAAACACCCACGCTGCCCCTCCAGCTTGGACCCCTGCTCTCTTTAAAATAGCCAATCAGGATTAGTCTAGTTTGTGTGGTCTAACCCTAGCCAATAAGGGAATGACACAGCAGTAGGGACGACACCCGTCAGGCATAAGTACCCCTTCCACCATTGTCCAAGCATGCAGCCAACCATTGCACTATCCTTCTATAGAAGTAAACTGCCTTGCTGAGAGAATTTATCTTTGAGTGCTATTTCTTTTGCAGCATCGAAATTTTACTTATAACATGTAAGAGGTGAGTAGAGGTGTAATTATTTATGCCTTAGTCTGGTTCCATGAATCTGCGTTTTTACATTTGATAACATAAAGAATAGGGCAGAGGAAGCAATCAGATATGCATTTTTCTCAGATGAGCAAAGGGATGACTTTGAGTTCTGTTCTTTGTCCCTCACCTGTGACGATAAACTATAAATTCAACATAGCTGTTTTAGGGTAAAATCTTAGGACCCTGAAGGAATTTCCTTGTGGGCAAATTGTGAGGGAGGTATGTAGTTTTTTATCTTTGTAGCTATCTTATTTAGGAACCAAAGGGGCGGCAGACTTGTGTGACCCAGTTCCCAGATTGACTTCCCTCTGGCTTGGTAAGTTATGGTCTCAAGATTTATTTTCCTTTCATGTCCTAAAAAGATACATGTTGTTTATCTCAAGTTCAAATTTTAACTGGGCACACGATTTTAATTTGCTAAGTCTGGTATTCCAACAACTGAAGAGATTATGTGATCTTACCTTAAGTTCTAAATACATGTTTTTCTGTTTACCTCAAGCTGAAATAAATACACTGGTTCAGAACTTATGACTATACCTTTGGGAAAAGAAAATAAAATCTCTGGACCTCAATTCACTATGAAAAAAAAAATTAAGCTGAAAACTGAGTCATACAAGAAACTGCCTTTCCTTTTGTCCCTAAGCAGATAGCTGCAGATTAAATATTTAAAAATTAAATATGTCTCCAAATAGCTACTCTAAGTTCACCTTATCTTATGTAAAGTGCCAGTTTATTGAGTGCTAGGTGAATGCATAATTGATTATTACCCTACCTGCTCCTTTCTTTTCCAACATGTGGATCACCACACCCTCCTTATTTCCCCACCAGCTCAATTTTCCCCTTTAAATATTGAAGCCCTCAAAATTATCTTTGGCAAAAGGAACAGACTACAGACTGTTCCTGTGATTTCATGATTATTTCTTCTGGTAGCCATGTCTTTAACCTTGACAAAATAAACAGGTAAATTGATTGAGACCTGTCTCCAATACCTTCTGGTTTACACCCTAGTAGATGAATCATCTACTTCCTAAATAGCAAGGGGAAAATAAGGAGGTAGAGGAATCATAGGTTTTATCCTTAACGTGAGAAAGAGGAGTAAAGTTATGCCTATGGTGTGAGCATTAGAAATGATAGAGGCATATGCTAATATATTGAAAATCATCAGTGGAAAGAAAAAAAATGAAGTAATATAGTTTGTTCACAGACTCCGTGACATTTTTTCGGCAATTGTAATCAATAAGAAAAATATTTTTTTTTGCTCTCCAGCCATCTTCTCACATATAAACTGCAAATTCCTTATTTATAATGCAAGCTTTTTGTTCCCATGTTCTAATATACAAAAATAAAAAAATGTACCTGCTGTTGATGTGGTTATTAAGTAAAGGATTTTCCCCCTAGTGACATTCATTTTGTATTATTTTGTTGTTATGAATAAACGAATAGGTTTTTGTGAAATGAATTGGCACAGCTAGAGATTACTGCCAAGCCTTTTTTTAGCGTGTGCCGTATATCCATTGTAAAGAATGGAAGCTACAATTTGTTTGCATGTGTTTCTCATTTTGCTTTATTTCCCCCCCCTTTCAGGTTACTTCACAA
The DNA here is from genome assembly GCF_009761245.1 of Sapajus apella. Taxonomy (NCBI): domain Eukaryota; kingdom Metazoa; phylum Chordata; class Mammalia; order Primates; family Cebidae; genus Sapajus; species Sapajus apella. Next base: position 30,857,329 of record NW_022436949.1, read on the forward strand.
CTAACAAGAACAATAATGGCAGAGGAGAGATAGCTTCAATGAGACTGCATGATTGCTTTTCCAACTAAAATGAGTAGAAAATGAAAACACTTTAAATGAAGTGTCTCAAATAAACATTTAATTTAGGATAAGACAGCAAACGCATATATACCACCATATCAAATATTGAAAGAGCATTTATTGAAGATTTGAAAGACTCATTTGTGGGAAAATAAATGTAGCTCTAAAAGTGAGCTGCTGAGAGTAAATATGTAAAACCACATTTTAGCGGCATGCAATTAACATAAATTTATACTAGAGAAAAATGAAAAACATGATGAGATTTTTGTGAATTATATATTTGAACAAGGGACTCTTTTTCTTCAAACAGGAAGCTAGCTGTGACTGTGTGCTCTTTAATGAACTGTAGATTTCAAAAACAATGAGGTTATGTAAATGCATATGTTAGGAAAACTTGTTAAATTATTTTCTCAGTTTCTTTTATATCTTGAATATCATTTCCTTTTCTCTTCCAAATGCTTAAATACCTATCTCCTTGATACTGCTACATTTTTCTTTATTGTCTTCTCTATTTTAAGAACTGCTTTTTGTTTTTTCCCCAATGTTCCCATGTTTTCTGATATAAATATTTGTTTCTGTCCCTTGTTCGTTATTTTGAGTCCATCTCACCTCACCTGAACCTCTCATTTATTTCTAGCCATGATTTATTTTTGCCATAATATCCAAGGATTATAAATATTTGTGTAACTACTAAAATCATGACCCTAATAGGGAGACATTTTATATTTATAATAAATAAATAATATTGTCATTAGAGTTCTTTAGAAATCATAAAGGATTTAATAAATTTTTATATTAAAAAGTTGATTTTATTAGAAATATTATTAGAGATTCTGATGTCACATCACACATGACTAGAATAACCTTCTAATAGGTTCACCAAGTAACTAGCTGTAACTCTATGTAGTAGGTAACTCTAACTATATATGTACATTTTTTGTTTTGTTTTGTTTTGTTTTTGAGACGGACTGTCACTCCTGTTACCCAGGCTGGAGTGCAATGGCGTGATCTTGGCTCACCGCAACCTCCGCCTCCTGGGTTCAGGCAATTCTCCTGCCTCAGCCTCCTGAGTAGCTGGGATTACAGGGACGCGCCACCACGCCCAGCTAATGTTTTGTATTTTTAGTAGAGATGGGGTTTCACCATGTTGACCAGGATGGTCTCTATCTCTTGACCTCATGATCCACCCGCCTCAACATCCCAAAGTGCTGGGATTACAGGCTTGAGCCACCGCGCCCGGCCCAACTCTAACTATATTTAAAGTGATTTCAGTCACATAAGGATGGGCTAGTTGAATTAAAATATATTATATGTACTTTCCAAAAAACTAAATAACAAGCACACTGTTGACTGATAAACATGCCAAAGTCTTAAGCAATTTCTCTTTCTCTTAATAGTGCTATATTTACCAGACAGAAGGTGATTACCAATGGAAATATCTATGGAATAAAAATGGATGCTGTTATGACTAATTCTAAAGCCTAAAGGCATTTCCAAAATAGAGTTTCCAAATGATTTACCTTTGTTGCCAACATTTTTTTTTTTTTTTGGCTAATATAAGTTTTATATTACTTTTTGCTGGTTCAGCATTTGGAAGCTCAATTAAACTTAAAGAAAATGGAATTTAAAATGACAAAATGGCTTTACTTTTCTGATATGCTGTTATCAAGACAGAAACTTAGTTTCTTTTTGCTTATTTCACACATAAAATCTTCAGTCACAATATGGTTTATTGTATTCTTGCATTTTCCTATATAAATATAGATAGTTTATATCACACAACTAAAGATTCTAAATCTTTTAAATATTCTTAGGTTCATAATCTATTTTCTAGTAGTTTGTAATGGAATGCATGTTTTTCTTTTAAATGATTTTATTTCTGATGATGAAACATAAATGAAGCTCTAATTATGAAGCATAGATCAAAATCCTCTTCTGTCACTTAGCTTTGATTTATTGTTTATTCTACCAAAATGTTAATCATCTCTATTTCAAATAATAAAACTATAAACAAGTTTGATAGACTGAAGGACATATTAATGGTTATCAGATTACTCTAGAGGACACATCATATTCCACTTCATTGCAAAACACTTTTGACATAGTTTACTAAATTTTGCTGAGCTAAATTTTGTTTATAAATTGGACCAAAAGAATTCATCTAATTTAAATTTATTAGAAATTACCTGGTTTATTTAAAACCTCTGTTAGCAGACTGAGCATCCTTTATCCTATTTTAAATGTTTGGGAATCTGTTTTGGATCTACTTTGTGTGTTTCTTTGAATTTTATTGGGACTTCTTTTTAATGCAATCTCTCTTTTTTTAAAAAAATTTTTTTTGAGACAGAGTTTTGCTCTTGTTGCCCAGGCTGGAGTGCAATGGCACAGTCTCGGCTCACTGCAACCTTTGCCTCCTGGGTTCAAGCGATTCTCCTGCCTCTGCCTCCCGAGTAGCTGGGACTACAGGCATGTGTCACCATGCCAGGCTAATTGTGTATTCTTAAGATACAGGGTTTCTCTATGTTGGTCAGGCTGGTCTCAAACTCCCGACCTCAGATGATCTGCCCACCTCGGCCTCCCAAAGTGCTGGGGTTACGGGTGTGAGCCACCATGCCCAGCTAAATGCAATTTTAAAGACCTGATCATATCAATTTTAAAGCTTAGATAGTCTTTAAAAGGCAAGCAAATGCATTAGAGATTTGCTCTCTAACTACCTTAATATCGAAACTGATGTTATCTTGAACAAATAATGTTTAGTTATATTTAAGGAGAAAATCCACAGATTGTATTGGGTAAATCATGCCACCTGCTTCTAAAATTGGGTAGAAGTAAATCTATGAGAGAGATGCTGACAGCCAAGTGACATGTTGATGTTAGAGTTTGGAGAGAAAATAGATGAAAGATGTACTTAGTACACTAGTCTACACTGTAGCCAAATCTTTAGTCTATAGCTTATAGCACCTACAGTTACATAGTGGAATAGGATGGTAATCAAGCCACGCTTTTCCTTTTAAAAAGGCTTGCTTCAAAACGGAAAAACTAGCTCCTCAGAATGTATGTTCACTCCATGACTTGATTCTTCTCAGCAAGTCTGCTCTTTCTTCACTTCTTGAGACAGATACTTGTAAAAGGTAAACTAGCTGATGATACCTTTCAAACAAATGTAAAATAGTGCTTCATAATGAGATAAGGCAGACAGGTGGGGTCTTCAAAAGTTCATGGAAAATGTATACTATAAAAAACTATGCATGGAATTCAAAATGTTTCCGTACCAAAGTGAATGCATTAAAATTTTATAAAATGTCTGAACAGGATCTAGTTTGAATCACTAAGAGAGATATCAGTTTGAAACAGGCCACTATTAGAGCAACATGAATTCTGTTAAAATTGAAGCAAGACCAAACATCAAATGTATGGTGAAGCTGGGGTGAAAGAATGGTGATGTGGTTTGGCTTTGTGTTCCCACCCAAATCTCATCTTGAATTCTAATATTCACAATCCCCATGTGTCAGGGACAGGATCTAATGGGAGGTGATTTGATCATGGGGGCTGTTGCCCCCATGCTGTTCTCATGATAGTGAGTGAGTTCTCATGAAATTTGGTCGTTTTATAAGGCAGTTTTTCCTGCCCTTGCTAGTTCTCTTTCCTGCCACTGTGTAAGAGAAGTCTTTGTTTCCTCTTAACCTTCTGCCATGATTGTAAGTTTCCTGAGGCCTCCCCAGCCATGATGAATTGTGAGTTAATTAACCTCTATTCTTTATAAATTACCCAGTCCTAGGCAGTTCTTTATAGCAGTGCAACGACAGACTAATAATAGAAATGGTAAAATCATTGACACTTCGCAAAGAGCATATGGCGACAATGTCCCAAATAAATCAGCAGCTGACAAACAGATAACTCATTTTAGGAAGAGGAAAGGAAATTTGAATATGAAACCCGCAAAAGCACACCATTCATGTCAGTTTGCAATATAAAAATTAATGTTCATGCTCTATGATACGGCATGGATTTGTGTCCCTTCCCAAATCTCCTGTGGAATTGTAATCCCCAATGTTGGAGGAGGGGCCTGGTGAGAGGTGATTGGATCATGGGGGTGGATTTCCCCCTTGCTGTTCTCCTGATAGTGAGTTCTCATACATCTGGTCATTTAACAGTGTGCAGTACCTCCCCCTTCACTTTCTCTTCCCCCTGCTCCAGCCCTGTAGGATGTGCCTGCTTCCCCCTCCATCATGGTTGAAAGTTTCCTGAGACCTCTCCAGCCGTGCTTCCTGTACAGCCTGCAAAACCATGAGCCAATTCAATCTCTTTTCTTTAAAAATTACCGAGTTTCAGGTAGTTCTTTATAGTAGTGTGAGAGTAGACTAATATACACTAATTGAAGAGTGCCAACAATTGAGAGTAGAAACAATAGCCCACACCATGGACATCTAAATTGATTTGGCTTACACAATTTTGACTGAGAAAATGAAAGCTAAGCAAACTTTTTTCTCAAGTGGTGGCAAAACCATTGCATCCAGATCAGATGCAGACAAGGGCAGAGCTTTCAATGAAAATTCCCAACAACTGGAATCAAGATTCTGAAGCTTTTTACAATTTTAATTTTTTTTAAGAGATTGTAACAGAAGGGTCAAGAATTGTGGCTAATGACTATAATCCTAGCATTTTGGGAGGCTGACGTAAAAGGATCTCTTGAGGCCAGGAGTTCAATACCAGCCTGGGGAATATAGCAAGACCCCCATCTCTATAATTTTTTTTTAAGTAGACAGGTATGGTGGTGTATGTCAGTAGTCCCATCTCCTTGTGAGGCTGAGGCAGGAGAATTACTTGATCCCAGGATTTCAGGGCTGCAGTAAGCTACAAAGGTGCCACTGCACTCCAGCCTAGCTGGCAGAGTAAGACATTGTCTCAAAAATAAAAAACATAAAAGAATTGTAACAGGAGGTGAAAAGTGACTTTACCACTACAGCCTTGAAGACAAAACACAATCAAAGCAATGACTATCAAGAGGGGAAAGCAGTCCAGTCAAAACAAAAGTGGACCAGTTGAGAGCAAGGATCGCAGGGACATTTATTTTAGTATGCTAGATACATTTTGCCTGTTGACTTTCTGGAAGTCCAAAGAACAATGATATCCACTTATGAGAGTGTTTTGGGAGAATTAGCCAAAACTCTGGGAAAATACTGCCTGGGGAAACGTTTGTCAGAGATCCTTCTCTACCACAACAATGTTCCCGCCAGACATGGGCAATTTTGTGTGAGTCTCAATGTGAAATCATTAGACATCCACCTTGCAGTCCTAATTTGGCTCCTTCTGACTTCTTTTTGCTTCTTAATCTTAAAAAATTTGTAAAGAGTACCAATTTTTCTTCAGGTAATAATGTAAAAAAAAAAAGACTATATTGACAGGGTTAAATTCCAAGGACCCTCAGTTCTTTAGGGATGAACTAAATGGCTGGTATCATCACTTGCAAAAGTGTCTTGAACTTTCTGGAGCTTATGTTGAGAAATAAAGTTTATATTTTTATCTTTTAATTCCATTTTCCCATGAACTTTTTGAAGTCCCCCTGTATGTGGCCATTTTGGGGTCTTCTTTTTCAAACTAGTAACTGAGAAATCAGGGTCTCCGGGCAATTGAGAGATACACTCATGATGTGCACATTCTCCCCTCTCCACTCCTATGGAATCTGCATTCCTTTTGATACTTCCTGTGGCTCTGGTACCCTCAACAGCACTTGTGTTACTGTGACACTGGCAAGGGTCCTGACCTATATCAAGCTTCTCTGCTTGTAGGCAGGTAACAAAAAACAACTGGGGCAAAATCCTTGGACATAGTCTAGAGGTTGAAGCAAGAACGTTTCAGTCACTTACTAAGATGTTCTATTCTTGGCACTATCTTGTTATAATAGATTTCTTAGCCCAGTTGTCCTTTGTGGACTGAGTTTTCAGAAATAAACAGCTAGGATACAAGAGATATCCTGCATAACAGGACAAAGCTTTGTCTATCTCAGCAAACAGCATTCAGACGCCTGCCAGCATGGCACAGCTCTCCAGATTAAACACAGTTTTTTTTCTTAAGCATTTCTCACAGAAATATTGATTTGATATTGTGTGTATATATACATATATTTCTTTATACATACAATGTCATATATACTATTTATATATTTATACACACAATAAAATATATGTGTGTGTGTGTGTGTGTATATATATATATATATTAATTAGAGACAAGGTCTTGTGTCAGCTAGGCTGAATTTGAACTCAGGGGCTCAAGTGATTTTCCCACCTCGGGCTTCTGAGTAGATGGGAATACAGATGCATGCCATTGCATCTGGCTTTCATATTGTATTTAATTTTTACTTTTTTAAAAATTAAAAATCCGTAAAATTGCCCCTACATTTTTACACCTAGGAAAAGGATGTTAAAGTGACTGTTAGTTTATTTGGAACCAGCATTATACTGAAAGTGCCACAGATAAACAATCATATATTAGAAACAGGACCTAGAAGCCCACTTGTTAGCAGGGATGAGCCAGTAGCATTGGACTGTGCCACTCCAGGATTGTGTGTCTTCAACAATAACCAAATATGAGAACTAGAAATTGATCTCCCAGGAACTTCCGAAAGGCAATTCTATACTTCTGTGACCTCATGACTCAGGCTGTTCATATACAAACTAAGACATATGCAGGCTTCCCTTTTGATGCAGACAAATCTCATATATGGAGCCAGAAGCTGATGTTGAAATCTGAGAGCAGAAATGAATTAGAAATAGCTAGCATATAAAGAGATTTGATTCTAATTAGTAGAGACCTTCAGCTACTATAGTATCAACCTCAAACCAGACTGAAGTCAAAAGTGTGACAGCATCCAGGGCTAAAATTTTCCAGCTATGCCTTTAGAGAGACTCCTGAAACCATAAACAAGTAGGCATTTTAAGGACCTTTAGCCAACAGAATGTATCATACTATTGTCTACAGAGAACTGAACGTATTTGAAGATTTTATTAAGTTGTTATGATACCCAAAGAAAGGAATAGCATTGCTTGAATAAATAACCATTTTACCTACTCTAAATTTGGCTTTTCACTAAGCTCCAGTGATTTCTAATGTACTTAATATGTCAAAATAGTCTATGTTGAATCTATCTATAGCCTACTTTCATCGAAACATTTTTGCATTCCAGAATATTAATTTTAGAACTAAGTCTGGGACTTGATAAAAGTCTTGTTGCTGTTTCCAGCAAAATATAGTGATAAAAATATAACGAATATAGATTAACCATGTCCTTTGATGTTAAATCACCTGCATGCCAACCATAAGTAAATCTTTCTTGAACAGTACTGATATAGTTTAGCCCTGTGTCCCCACCCAAATATCACCTCAAATTGTAATCCCCATGTGTCAGGGAAAGGACCTGGTGGGAGGTAATTGGATCATGGGGTTGAATTTTCCCCATGCTGTTCCTGTAATAGTGAGTTCTCATGAGATCTGATGGTTTAAAAGTGTGGTACTCCCGCCCCCCCCCCTCTCTCTCTCTCTCCCCCTTTCTCCCTCTCTCTCGCTGTCTCTCTCCCTCTCTCCTCATCTCTCTCTCTCGATCCTGCTCTGCCATGGTAAGATGTGCTTGCTCCCCCTTCACTTTCTGCCATGATTGTAAGTTTCCTGAGGCCTCCCAGTCATGCTTCCTGTTAAGCCTGCAGAACCGTGAGTCAGTTAAACCTCTTTTCTTTACAAATTATCCAGTCTCAGGTAGTTCTTTATGGCAATGTAAGAACAGATTAATACCAATACTTTCAAGAGGAATTCAGAAGCCCATACTAACCAGTGCTACCACCCTGGTCAGAAAGACAGTTAGATGCCTCTTACCTGTATTATTTTAATAGCCACCTCGCTGGCCTCTGATTCCTCTTTTGTTATCTATCCTCTTCAATTCTCTATATAGCAGCAATATAAATTCTTTAAAAATTTTCCTTAAATTAGAATACTCCTGTTCAAATGCTCTAATGATTCCAATTTTCACTTAGAGTTTAATAAAGACTTTACAGCTAACTGCCTGTGCAATTCTATGCAATCTGGCTTCTAACCCATTTCCATTTCTCTCTTTCTTAATTACCTTCACTAGCCACACTGTCCTGTTGCTGCCTTAAATAACTTCTCTTAGGCATTTTAGCCTCACTGTTCCCTTGCCTAGGATATAACTTCCTCAGTTATTTTTATGACCAATCATTGTCAAACTCCTTTAAATTTTGCCCAAATGTTCCTTTTTTGTGTGGCATACAGACCCTTCATTCTTGCTCATCCATTCTGATAACTATGAACTTTTTTTACGTTTTTCTTTAGCATATTTCAGCTTCTAACATACTGTGTTATTTACTTTTGATTTTTATTTCTTGTTAATCATCTGTCTTCACATATTATATTGTAGAAACAGTGTCTCATGTATAGTAGGTTTTTTAAAAAGTCCTTATTGATTTAATTAGTGAATGGCATCAGATATTACATTATCTAGAGAGATGAGAATAGACACAAATAAACTTTCTGATTTAAAAATTTACAAATTGAGAAAATTGTCTGCCTTGTGTGTGTCTTTATGTATCTGTGATATATACATTGCTATGGATTTAATTGTGTCTTCCTAAAATGTGTATGTTGAAGCCCTAACGCCTAAAGTGCTTATATTTAGAGATAGGGCTTTAAGGAAGCAATGAAGCCTAAATGAGGTCATAAGCCTGGGTCCCTGGTCTGAAAGCATTGCTGACCTTATAAAAAGTGAAAGAGAGAAATATCTTAATCTCCCTTTCTCTCTCTCTCTCTCTCTGTTTTTGTCTACCATGTAAGCACACAGGCAGGAGACCATTGCAAGCAAGGGAGAGAGCCCCAATCTGAAACTGACTCCTGATGGATTCTTGATCTTTAAATTTTCAGACCCCAATAAGTTTCTGTTGTTTAAGTGACACAGTCTGCAGTATATTCTATGGTAGTTCAAACTCACTCATGTATACATATATGCATATTCTATGTTTGTATGTTTGCAAATTTTGAGACATTGTCATGACCTGATTTTAATTTGGTAGCATTTTTGTTCCAGTATTCACATATTTTCTAGGAATAATGCTTGAGAACTTCTATTTGAAGTGGCACAGTGTGTCACTTTAAGTCTATCATAAATTAATATTACATGTTGATACTAATTATGCTTTTTGGACTCTGGAAAAATCTATCATATTTCCCAATAGAATGTTATACAATCCCAAAAGAAACTCATACAAATGAAAAAATTTAAAAAGAACATATCCTAAGGGCTGGGTGCAGTGCTTATAATGCTTATAATGCCAACCTTTGGGAGGCCAAGGTGGGAGGATCGATTGAGACCAGGAGTTCAGGACCAACCTGAGCAACATAGTGAGACACCGTCTCCACAAAAAGAAAAGAAAACTAAATTAGTCAGGTGTGGTGGCACATACCTGTAGTTGCAGCCACTCGGAAAGTTGAGGTGGGAGATTGTTTGAGCCCAGAATGTTGAGGCTACAGTCAACTATAATCATATCACTGTGCTCCAGCCTGGGTGACAGAATGAGACCTTGACTTAAAACACACACATACACATGCACATGTGCACACACACACACACACATTAGGGAGAGAAATAGGTTTGATTAACTCAATCCTCTTCATCTTAAATTAAGCAAAGTACAGGTGACCCTTGGATAACACAAGTTTTAACTGTGTGGGTCCACTTATATGCAGATTTTTTTGACTTCTGCCATCTCTGAAGCAGAAAGGCCAACGCTTCCTCTTCCCTTCTTTCTCAGCCTACTCAACATGAAAATGATGAGGATGAAGACCTTTGTGATGATTCAATTCCAATAAACGAATAGCAAATATATTTTGATTATGACTTTTAGCAACGTTTTTCTCTTGATGACTTTACTGTAAGAATAAAGTAAATTTCCCTCCCCAACCCCCAAGTTGTTCAGGGGTCAACTGTATTTACATTCAACACATTATTAAATTAAATATAAAGGGTTTGAATCATTTAAATGTTTCAACATTTTATTGATAAATAATATTTTTACATATTTATTGGGTACATGTGATTTTTTTTACATGCATAGATTGTAGTGATAGGTATTTAGGGTATAAATCCCTTTGAGTATTTATTACTTCAACATTTTGGAAAATGTCTCTTCTAGCTATTTTGTTACTTTTGTTATTTTTTATATGAGATATACAGGCTTTTCATTCTTGTTCATCCATTCTTGTACCTATTAATTTGTACCTGTTAATTGTACAAAGTAATGGTGTGTTGTATATTAATAAGCACATTCTTGTTCATCTGTTCATCATGCTAATATATTAATAGGTATAAGAACAGATAAACAAGAGTGTACCTTTTAGTATACAATACACTGTCGTTGACTGTAATCACCCTACTCTGCTATCTAGCATTCATTAGAATTCATTATTTTAATCTAACTATATGTTTGTACACATTAACCATCCCCTCTTTATCTAACCATCCATACCCTGTCTACCCATACACCCTTCCCAGCCTCTTGTATCTATCATTCTACTTTTTACATCTATGAGATTAATTTTTTAGCTTTCACATATGAATAGATATATGTGATATTTGTCTTTCCATGCTTGACTTATTTCATTTAACATAATGATCTACAGTTCGATCCAGGTTTCTGAAAATTCCAGGATTTTATTTTTTTATGGCCAAATAGTATGCCACTGTGTGTATAATGCACACTTTCTTTATTCACTTATCCACCAGTGGATGCTTAGTTTGATTCCATCTCTTTGTTATTGTGAATAGGGCTGCAATCAACATTGGGATGCAATAAACGAGAATGCAGGTATTCATTTGATATACTGACTTTCTGTCTTTTGGACAGATACGCAGTGATAGCATTGCCAAATATCATGGTAGTTCTATTTGTCTTTTTTTTTGCAAAATTTCCATAATGTTTTCCATAGCAGCTGTATAAATTTACATTCCCACCAACAGTGTTTAAGAGTTCCCTTTTCTCCACATCCTTGCCAAGATCTGTTACTTTTTGTCTTTTTAATGATAGTCATTCTATTACCATCTTGGGTTAAAATGATATCTCATTGTGGATTTAATTTGTATTCTCCTGGTGATTAGTAATGTTGGGCATCTCTGAATATATCTGTAGTCAATTTGTATGACTTTTACCGAGAAATATCTGTTCATGTCTTTTGCCTACTTTTTAGTGGGATTATTAGTATTTTTACTATTGAGTTGTTTGAGCTCTTTCTGTATTCCTAATATTAATGCATTGTGGGATGAATAGTTTGCAAATATTTCTTTGCGTTCAACAAATTGTCTCCTCACTTTGCTCATTGTTCCTTTTGCTGTGTAGAAGGTTTTTAATTTGATGAAGTCTGATTTGTTTATTTTTGTTTTTTTGCCTGGGCTTTTGAGGTCTTAGCCATAAATTTTTTGCCCAGACCAATGTCCAAAGTCATTTCCTCCATGATTTTTTTTTATTAATTTTATAACTTTGAGTGTTACATATAAGTGTTTAATCAATATGGATTGATTTTTTTATATGGTGAGAGATAGGGGTCCAGTTTCATTATCCTGAATATAATAAGTATCCCATTTTCCCAGTATTATTTATAGAAGAGGATGTCCTTTCCCCAATTACAGTCTTAGCACCTTTGTTGAAAATCAATTGGTTGTATACTGATGGATTTATTTCTAGGTGCCCCATTCGGTTCCATAGATTTTTGTCTGTTTTTTATACCAATACCATTCTTTTTCATTACTATAGCCTTGTAATATATTTTGAAGTCAGGTAATCTCATGACTTGCTATTGGTATGTTCAGGTTTTCTATGTCTTCCTGATTCCTGATTCAATCTTGGTAGGTTGTAAGTGTCCTTGAGTTTATCTATTTTCTCTAGGTTTTCCAGTTGGTTAACTTATAGTTGTTCTGATAATCTTTGTATTTATTTGATATCAGTTGCAATGTCTCCTTTTTAATTTCTGATTGTAACTTGGGCTTTCTGTCATTTTAACTGGATTAGTCTAGCTAGCAATTCATAATTTTTTTATCTTTTCAGAAACCAACTTTTCACTTAGTGCATTCTTCATATTGTTTTTTAGTCTCTATTTTGTTAAGTTCTGCCCTCATCTTTATTATTTCTTCTACGCATTTTGAATTTGGTTTGTTCTTGCTTTTTCAGTTCCTTCAGGTACATTGATAGATTGTTTATTTGGAATTATTTTGATGTAGATGTTTATTGCTATAAACTTCCTTCATAGCTCTCCTTTTGCTGAGTTTCCTAGGTTTTGGGGTTTTTTTTCTTTGACAGTGTCGCTCTGTCACCCACTCTGCAGTGCAATGACATGATCTCAGCTCACTGCAACCTCACCTCCCAATCTCAAGCAATCCTCCTGCCTCAGCCTCCCAAATAACTAGGACTACAGGCATGTGCTGCCATGCCTGGCTAATTTTTCTATTTATTGTAGAGACAAGATTTGGTCATGTTGGCCAGGCTGGTCTTGAACTCATTGCGCCCCCTACCTCCAAATATGCTGGGATTACAGGGGTGAGCCACTGTACCCAGCCTTCAAATTTCGTTTTCAATATCCTCCTTAATTTATTTCTTGACACAATGGCCATAAGGAGTATGTTGAGTATTTCCCATGTATTTGTACTGTTTCCATAGTTTTGTTATTGATCTCTAGCTTTATTATATTGTGGTCAAAGAAGATACTTCATGTGATTTTAGATTTTTTTTTTTTTTTTTTTTTTTTGAGATGGAGTCTCACTCTGTCACCCAGGCTGGAGAGCAGTGGCACTGTGTCAGCTCACTGAAACCTCCATCTCCTGGGTTCAAGCAATTCTCCTGCCTCAGCCTCCCTAGCTGGCATTACAGGTGCCCATCACCACACCTGGCTAATTTTTGTATTTTTCAGTAGAGTTGGGGTTTCACCATGTTAGTCAGGCTGGTCTTGAACTCCTGACGTCAGGTGATCTGCCCACCTCGGCCTCCCAAAGTGTGGGATTACAGGCATGAGCCCACATTCGCGGCCCGATTTCAGAATTTTTAAATTTGTTGAGATTTGTATTGTGTCCTAACATATGGTCTCTTCTGGAAAATATTTCATGTGCTTATGAGAAGAATGTGTACTTGCTGAATGAAATGTTCTGTAGCTGTCTGTTAGGTCCATTTGACCTAAAGCACAGTTCAATATTTAAATCCAAAATTTCTTTGTTGATTTTCTGTCTAGAGGATCTGTCTGAAGCTGACAGTGGGATGTTAAGATCCCAAACTATTAATAGTTTAACTCTATCTTTAGATCTAATAATATTTGTTTTGTGTATCTGGTACTCCAGTTTTGGGTGTATACATGTTTAAAATTGGTATATTCTCTTGCTAAATTTATCCCTTTATCATTATGCAATGTTTTAGTTTTTGACTTAAAGTCTGTTTTATATGATTTAAGTATAGCTGGCACCAGGGTTAGCAGGTCCAGGTGGGCCAATTCATGGGCCTTTATGAAGCTTGCTCAGCACTGACAGTGGCAGTGGTGGGCTAGGCAGGTTGGACAGGTATTGGGGACTCTCAGCAACAGGTACGGCATAAGAGACAGCAGTAGCAGTGGTGGGACATACTTCTGACTCCCTAGCAGTTCATGCTGGTGTTGGCAGTGACAGCGATGGGCTAGGTGGGACAGTCACCTGGTCTGCAAGTGGATGCATAACTATGATGGTTTTGGCAGATTGAGTTGGTCTGACCTCAGGTCCCCAAGAGGAGTGCTTAGGTGCCAACATTCGTGGATGGGGCTGTGTGAGCCCGGGACCCCCCAGGCACTTGTTCGGGTACTAGGGAAGGGTGAGGAGTGAAGCTGGGTCAGGCCTGAGGTCTGTCCTCAAGCCCTCTGGTAGTACGTGCAGGTGTGGGCTGTTGTGGGCAGGAGTGAGTTGATTCCCAAGCACCTGGTGGAATGCTCTGGGGCAATGGCAGAGGATGAGCTGCAGCCCCACTGCTGGGGATGGTGGAGTCACTGCTAACGGCTTGCACTTTGGCCCTAGTGGCAGCAGCCATCAACAGCAGTGGCTGCCAGTAGGATTTATCAATAGGGCTCCAGGGATGTGAATGCAGGCAACGTTGGGCTCCAGGTAGGATGCAGGCTGGTATCTAAAAAATGGTTCCTTGCTACAGCTGCTTAGGACTCACGGAGTGTGTGGCACTCAGCATGCGCTCTCTCTGGAGCAGAGCCATCATGCTGTTTCCAGGAAGCTGTTTATGTTATCTCAGGGTATGCAAGGGTCAAGAGGCTCTCCCATGGGTAGAATTGCAGGAGTCCCTGAGGGGTATGTGGATTCCTGGGGGTTTTTCACTTTACCCTTTTCCCACACCAGAGAGCTTATCTGGGGTACTAGCCTATCCCAGGTCAGTAGGCTATTCTGACTCTCGCTCCTTATTTGCCCCAGGTGTTTCCTGTCGCTTCTCTCGTGAATTCCAGTGTTCTTTCTTAGATGGCCTATTTAAAGCGTAATCACCTTCTCATTCTGCTGGTTCTTCGAGGAGGAGGCAAGTACCATATGCCTCCAGTCAGCGATCTTGAAGCCCTTCCAATTTTAAGAAAATTTTGAAGACTTCCCAGTGTTAGGATAAGCAGTCATCATGAACAATACCTGTGAGTATGGCTTTATTATACTTTCATGACTTCACTTTAATACTGCAATACTCTGTAGCTGTGTTTTTTTCTCACCCACTAAAATTGAGAGCCATAGGAAAACCCTATGTTGCTTGATTCTTCTCTGAACAGATTTAAAATTGCAGCTTTGATTCTGGTCTGTAACTGTGGAGCCAAATATGAAAGGAGAAAGGAATTAGGGGGAAACCTGTTTTATTGCTATTTTCCGTCACACAAAACACAGGACTTCTCCTTCATTTCTTCTTAGTGTTGCCTCCCATACTAAATGTTAGAAAGATGAGCAAAGGTGAAAAAAAGAGATTGTTCTTTTATCTTTTCTTTTCTTGTCATCTTACAGCCATGTTGTTCTATACTCCCATCCTATCTAGTTCTCCTGAGCATCAAGTTTTAGAGGAGGTAATAAGGGCAAAACATAGAAACAGCGTAAAGCACCGGGCCCTGGACGGCTTTGAATTTGGCCCAACACAAGCTCATAAACTTTCTTAAAACATTATGAGGTTCCTTTTTTTGCGATTTTATTTTTATTTTTGGCTCATCAGCTATCATTAGTGTTAATGTATTCTGTATGTGGCCCGAGTTAATTATTCTTCCAATGTGGCCAAGGAGGCAAAAAGATGGGACACACCTGGTGTAATGTGTAAAGAGGAATAAATAGCAGAGCAAAGTAAGATTCTCATTAATTCTAGTCCCTGCCTGTCAATTGACTAAAATCATATCTTCTCCTTCACCGTTACCTTAGTTTGGTCAACTAAAGAAGGATTTATTACAAACAAGTGAAAAATCCCAGTGGCTTCATAAAAGTTGATTTCTCTCTTATAAAGAGTTCGTTTCAGTTATACTCAATTGGGCAGCTCATGGCTGGCCTCCAAGGAGTAATTCAGGAATCCAGGCTTCCTCCAACTTATGATATCATCTTCTCTAACATGTGAGCTTTAATGCCTCAAGGAGAGGTGAAAGAGTATGAGGAAGGAACACTGCAATCCACATCATTTTAACTTTACATTTCCATTCACCAGAGCTGGCCTCACATAAATGGAAATAGGTAGCAGCTGCTCACCAACAATTTTACTCTGTATAAAGGTGCACAGACCTTCATTGTTCCATTAATTATCTATCTCTGCCGTACACCCCATGAGATACTCCATTTCTTTTTATTTCAAGTGCTGTGTGTCCACTATGTTCCCAGTCTCTTTCATCAACCTAGAATATATATGTAAGCTAACGGTTCTATATGAAAGTCCATGATCTTCAATGTTACCATTGCATTGAGAAGAGATGTATTTGAAGAGTTCTAATACAGGGTCTGTGTACACTTACTTGAAAATTGTTTCTGGGTAAAATTTTTTGGATTTATGTTTTTATGAGAACAATGAAATAATCAAGGATAAATGGGATTTTGTAAGGAGGAATTAGAACTACATCATCTCATATAACAATAATTATATGAAAAATGATTGCAAACACAATATTTAATGTTCAGCAAAGCATTTACATTGATGACTGTACATAAAAACCTTTTAGGGAGGGGGATGCAAGTGAAATTCTATGGGGGTGTGATGATTCTTTTATTACAGAAGCAGCTGTAAGAAGAGAACTCAGAATATATTATGTTCTTTCATGGGGTGGTTTTGAAAAATGATATGTTATTTGTTTGTTTATTAATTCCCCTAGGAGATAACAGACGTTAGGTTTTTTCCTCATTAACAGAGACTGAAGTATTTTATCTTGATAATCTCAGGTCACAGCAGTGTTTGACCTATCTTTGGAGCTCAAATGCTTGCTCACTTGAGTTCTACAGTCAAAAGGAAGATTTTTGTTTCTTTCTGCTCCTTGTAAATTAGCTAAGAGCTGCCAGGGAAATGCCATTGATCTTCATAGATATAATAGAGCAAAGCATTCTGGGTCCATTTCTCTGATGAGGCATAAAAACCTAACACAGGCAACTCACTCTGGTCAGTGAATGACCACAGAGATTATTTTAAAGATGCCACTCTAAAGAAGGAAAGATAAATTCGGTGAAGTTATTTTATTAAGGAAAAATTCTAAAAATATTTCTTGTATTAAAATAGAAAACGTACTATATTAATGTTACAAATTATAATTGAGAATTTATTAGAAAAACAGATTTACTGATTTTCATTGTTTTAATATATTGTAACTTTGATATGTTTCTATCTTCTGACTTTATTTGATTGATATACATATAATTAAATTATTTTTGTTTACTTACAGAAATTATTTTATTTCGTTTTTTTAAAATTCCTTTATATTACATCATGGCCCTAGACTTAGCTCTATTATATTGTTTATTATTTAAAGCTTGTTTTTTGCCAATTATTGGTGAGACTAAAAGGTAAAAGTACATGGTTCCCGGTCTCAAAAATATAGAGACCAGGGAAAGAGGGAAAAGAAAAATGAAGCAATTTGATAAGAGGTTGGGTATACATATAACAATAAAATATGAGAGCTACATTCACCACAGGGAAGAGAAAATGCAGATTTTGTTGTTAGTTTGTTATTTAACTGTCTTTCTTAACCAACTGAGCCAGGTGAGGATCAACATTTTGACTTATATATGAAACACTAGTGCTTCATAGTGACTGGGTCTGACCGATACTAGTTGCTTGAGTAAATGATTATAGAACTGCTGACTTGGCAAAAAGACATGTTGCTGAGTGCCATGATCCTGTGGTGGATGATCTCAAAGCTAGGATGCATCACGGTGATAGCAAGTGTAATGGGAATGTCGTGTATTTCTATTCTGAATACAGCTGTTGAGGACTTAACTGAGAAACTGGTTAAAGGCTTTTTATATATATTGTCACTTAAACTTATAACCTGTCCCATGAGGTAGATTCAATTATTAGCCATATTCTACAGATAAAAATGGAACCTTAAAAAGAGTAAATGACCTATATGCTCAATGTCACCAAATTTGAACCTAAAAAAAAGAAAATTAAAAAGGAGATCAGATGCCCGACTCTGGTCTCCTAACCACAGAATTTCCTAATTTTAGTTTTTCCTTTTTCCTTTTCTACAATAAATTTTAATCATAGTCCTGTTTATGGTTAGGCTTTCATTATGCCATACTTAATGGTTCTCGCAAATTAATCCAATATTTATTTATATGTTAGCAACCATGGTACAACGTAGAACTCAAAATTTATTATTTGATTTTAAATGTTTAATCAGTTGTTACACACCCTGAAATAGTGTTATAAATTGTGAGGCATTTTTACATGTTATCTTCTGCATTGTAAAAAAAATATGTGTATACTAGTTATTATTATGCCTGTATCACAATTGAGGAAACCAAAGACAATTAGTTGTGACTTGCTCAAAATAACATAAGGCATCTTTAGAAAAAAAATAGCTTACTGTGTTATGTTATACTGGGAGCCATGAATAATAATAGAACAAGAGATATTAAATAGATTGGGCCCAGGAATTACAGAG
Source organism: Sapajus apella (assembly GCF_009761245.1). NCBI lineage: Eukaryota > Metazoa > Chordata > Mammalia > Primates > Cebidae > Sapajus > Sapajus apella. Next base: position 30,875,554 of record NW_022436949.1, read on the forward strand.
TGATCTAGTTTGGATGTCCGCTCCAAATCCTGTGTGAAAATGTAATATCCATTTTTGGAGATGGGTCCTATTAGAAGGTGATTGGCTCATGGGGGTGAATTTCTTACGAATGGTTTAGCACCATCCCCTTTGTGCTGTCCTTGAGATAGTGGGTGAGTTAGTCATGAGATCTGGTTGTTTAAAGAGTGTGACACTTCTCCCACACCATTTTCTCCCGCTCTCTCCATGTGATATACTGGCTCTGCCTTTGCCTTCCAACATGATTGTAAGCTTTCTTAGACATCCAAATAGATTCCAGGACTGTGCTTCCTATAAAGCTTGCAGAAAAACAATCCAATTAAACCTCTTTTCTTTGTACATTACTCAATCTCAGGTATTCCTTTATAGCATCATAAGAGTCGCCTAACACGCAGAGCTACCAAGAGGATGGATAGATAGAGATTTATACATAAGTATGTATCTCCATATAGACAGATAGATAGACATAAAAGCTACATTTCTTACTAAAATTTTGATGACAATTTGCTTAAGGTTTTCCCTTCTTTCAATAGATTTTTCTGCCTTTTGATTCCCATTTGGGTAAATATCCTCACCTTCTTTAATGTGCGTATTTTGGTTCCTACTTATCATGTGCTAAGCCCAATTTGCTCTCTGGTAAACCCATTTCAAATTCCCAAAATTGACTGTCTCAGGATTAGATCAAATGCATTTCTCATTCAGTCATTCAGTCATCAGAGAGTAAAGGCATGAAAGGCATGCAGTGTGAAGAGTGACGATGAAGAAACCTCCCTATGTAGACAACACAGTTGCCAGAAAACTAGGACTAAGTTTTCATGATATTACATCTCTTTATTGATCACTGTGCACATTCTCATTTCCCAAATATGCAATTTTAATAATAAAATATTTTATCAAAATATCACTATCACAAGTAAAATGTCAGGAGCATTCCTTCCACTTTTGGGTAGGCACACAAAATCTGATCAAGCTGTTCCATACATGGGCCATAATATGAAACCACTCTTCTCTGTCTGTTATACTAAGGTGACTTCCAGATTTTCATTAGTGTATTCTCATTTTCAGGCAAGTGTGACATTTTTATTCTGCTGAATATGGATCACTCCCAATAATCATGAAACAATCATTACACAATACCGTAAATTTAGCTTCCGTTTAGAATCAAAATTATATATAGAAAAAAACGTAGATTGGTCAGTGGTGCAAGACATAATATTTCCTGTTTTAGATGGATAACAATGTACATGATAACTTCAAGTATCCAGACCAATTATTTGACTCCTTTGGACTGCCAACCTGGCTACATAGTATGTTTCTCATTTTGATAATTTCTTTGGCCCAGGGGATTTTAAGGCCACCTATTAGAGAGGAATTAGCAATAAATTCTGTGTGTTTGTGTATGTGTGTGAGACTGATGTGGAAGGTAACTAGTGTTTTGCCTTGAATCAGATGTCAGAATGCTGAGTTTTGTTGTCTATAACACTGTTTTGCTTTCCTTTTCTTTTCTTTCTTTCTTTTTTTTTTTTTTGGTTTTTGTTTACTCAGTTTGGAGTTAACTAAAAGTGTGACTCATTACAAATAACTTTTCTTTGAAAGGAAGGAACAATTTGCTAAAAACCAATAGCGTTTCAATCACACACAGAAACTCACTTATTGTTCATCTACCTAATTTCAAAGTTGCTAGAATCCAGAAGCTGATTGTCTTAGCTCAGGTCAGTCACAAATTCCTTTTTCTATCAGCCATTGTCAGAAACACAGATCAGGCATCAGCAATGTCTATGGTGAGAACCCACCCTGTGAATAAGTTGGATGCTTTCCATCGAAGAATAGGTGGACACAACTTTGTGTGTATAAATACACTCAAAATTCCAATACTCTTTCCACTATGCCAGTATAATTACTGATTAAATGTGCAAGTGAAAGATGTAACTCTGTTCATTTTCAATGAAGAATTAGCAAGAAAACTGCAATTCTTTATTTGATGTTACCATTTTCCATTTTTCTCACAAACAAAAATGTAATATTTGGGAAGATATTGAACACTCTGAAATGTTACTGAGAGTCTAACAGGACTTTCAGTGTTCTTTTCTGGAATCAAAGGATAAATGAAGGAAGTAAAGCGATGGGGATGCTGACAATAGCACTGAATTCGACAGAAATTATGGCTGCTTGGGGACAACCCAGAAGAAAACGTATGGTAGAAGATCCGAAGAAAATGACCAAAATATCAATGTGATGTATTCTTAGTCCTTAGGACTTTTAAAGTTCAATCCTCATTGTAAGCATAACTATTTATCTTCTTTCTGACTCTTTTATCCATTATCTCCTCTCCTCTATATTTTCTCTCTTGTAAAAAAAAGTACTTTTGTTTATTGACAATATAGAGTTTTAAACTACCTGAAACCAAAGTGTCCATTGTGGAAAGTTTTATGTCTGACAGCTATATTTTAGCCATTAAAAGAACAATAAAATGATGGCTTCATTCCTTCTTTGTTTCTCTTTGAAGGCAATGAGCACTACAAATAGGGCAATAACCTAGCAGAATCTTTATTATTTCATGCACTCACTTTGTGCTACATTTCACTCACACTTTACCCTTTATATCTAAATATGTAAATGGCTACATATCAAGAAAATAATATTAATTATATGTAATTCCCTACTCAACAAATGATGATGAAATAATAAATGAAATTTTAAGACTAGTAAAAATAATGAAAACATTCTACAGATACTAATAAATAAAAAACCCAAAATATGCTAACTGATGAGAAAAAATACAGTATAATTTTTGTATACTATTTATACTGTGTGTGTATGTGAATATATTCTATAGATATTCTTTACCTATATTATGTAAACACATAAAAGTATACATTATACTTAAACAGTGTTTACCTCTGAGTAATAAGCTCAAAAGATACTTCTATAAACCTGGTTTATATGTGATTTTATTTTCTGAGTATATATATATATATATATATATATATATATGTGTGTACATAAATCCTTATATTGTTATAAGTATGCTACTATCAGTGGATTGTACTTTTTTAATCCATTAAATATTCTTTAAAATTCAGGTTTTGAAAGAGCTGTGCAATCTTATCTATAAAATATATTGAGAAAGATATAGATTGATATGGGCAATAAAAATACATATTAATGAAAAGGTAGATATTTTGCTGATTTAAAATTTTGATTATACTTTCATGCTCTATAATACTGTATATATACTATGTACAGTATTATAGAATCACATATAGAAATGTTTGAATGATTCTAAAAATATAATTATGTAATTTAACATTCTGAATTGTAATATAAAATGTTTCAAAATATATAAATAAAATACAACTTTAGCCATATCAAATAACTAAAAAATTACCTTTATGTGGGTTTTGTTCCACTAGCATTGTGACTCATCCTTCTAGAATAATTAACACTTGAGGCTGGATAGGTAGCATTTGCTCATTTCCCTCAGTGAGAAAATTAAAATATCACCTATTACCCTGTTACTTGAGAAGATAGACTATGTCATTTGGTATAACACTGGTGATTTATCTAGCCTGGCATTCTCTGTTCTAAAAATATATTTTGAAGATCATTCTTCCCTCTGTGCTTATGAAGACAACATGGTCTAGAATTTACAAAAAGGGTAGAGATTTATCTTAAGCAAGAGTATGCCAATTTCATGTGACATTTATCCTCTCAAGCCAGATGGCAGTGGGATGGAATTTGGGTCCTCCTTTTCCTTCTATATATTATTCAAAGATTAATTAAATGTTCAAATTGTAAAGTCAACAAACCTAAATAATTCCATTATGTATTTAGCCAACTCTGTCAATAAATGAAAGAAGCATGTCTAGTCACTATTATAATTCGTTACATGAATATTTGCTTAATGGTTTTAATAGCATTAATGATCAGAACTAGAATATAAATATATAATGCTCACCAGAAAATTTCCAATGAATTGTTCTAGAAAATTTATATTATTTTACCAAGGAGCTTCAAACCTGCTAAGCAGTTCCCTACCTTTCTTCCCCTTTCCTGAAAAACAAAACAAAAAACAAAAGCCTTTTTTTTTTTTTGTCTGGATGTTTTGAAGTGTTCCAGCAAAGACGCGACTTTAACTGTACAGGCAGTCCTGATCTTCTAGCAATGTCATTAAAAATTGAGAGACATAGATAAGATACAGAAGGTGGCATCCTCAAACTTAAATTGGCCCAGAATATATTACAAGTTTAGCATCACTTTTTCAAAATGCTTGGGACCAAAAAGTGTTTCAGATTTCAGATTTTTTAATATTTGCATTATACCAGGCTGACTGAGCATCCCATTTTTGAAAATCTAAACTCTGAAATACTCTAATGAGCATTTTCTTTGGGCATCATGTAGGTGCACAAAATGCAAATTTGGAGCATTTCAGATTTGGGATTTTTAGATTTGTAATGCTCAACCTATAAAACCAGTGTGACATAAGTAAACCTTCCACACAACTTCCATGAGAGATGTGTATTTTTACATAACTCAAATTATTGGTTATCACAAAATATATGCTCATCAGAAAAATATTGGTCCAAATTTGCTTTTCAAGCATGTTCATTTAATTCTAGTATAATACTTTATAATAACAAATACTTATATGATTCTGATTACATTCAGAATATTAATATATTAAAATATTTTTTTTTTTTAGTATTCAGTAAGCCTATGGAATAAATGCTGATATTATCTTTACATGTTAGAAAGGAGAAGAGTTTTAAGAGCTTCCTGGAGAACATATGGGAAGTTGTTGAGTCAGGTTTGAACCCAGGTTGTCTGGGTGAAGAGCCTCTACTATCATCAGTTATGATACCTGACTTTCAATTAAGAAAGAGTACGCCTAAAATGAAAACAAATCTTCAGAGCTAGTTGGCATTATCCTTCATTTATTTGTACTTTTGGGGAAAACAGAACGCTTGAAACCTAAATGGCCTTTTGGATGCCAAAGGAAAAAGAAATCGTGAATTTGTTGAGAGTAGATCAAGTTCTAACAATGCTAACCTTTAACACTGGGTCCACTGTGATATCTGGAATGAGAGAACCACTTCAAGAGAATAATATTAATTCTAGAAAATGAGAAACATACGTTTAGGAAAGATAAATGAAAGATACTTGAAGCAGAATATTACCTAGTTTTCTTCACTGGAGAAGTTCTCAGGCAAATTGAAGAACCTTCTACCTGTGGTTCTCTGCATATAGACAATTGAGCATGTTTGATTGGATAGTTGGTAGAGGTCTTCTTCCTTTGAGGAATTAAGTCAAATATCGGTATATTATAGAAATAAAAAAATTCCATTTAAATTTAAGTGGAAGGGAAGTTATGACCCCGAGTATTTCCCTCATTACTTAATTGAATATAGTTTGATCATTCACATGTGAGGCCATGGTAAGGCAATAACATGGGCTATGTGTATGTCTGTGCTAAACCCAGACTGTTTCATGTGATAAGGAGTATATTTTTCCTTTCTCCATTTCTCTACCCAGTATAAAGTGTCTGTATCATTCACCTCATTCTCCACAACTCTGCTCCCTTTGAAACTCTTGCATTTGGCCCTTAACATCATTCCTTACTGACAGTGTTAGTGTCTTAAGTTGAGGTTTTGAAGTACATCTCAAATGAAATAATAGACTCCTCTTTTTCTTGGTACTCATTCTAGTATGAAATTAAAATTTAAAGACAAATGCAAAAACTTAAAGACAAATGTGCAAGGAGGGTGTTCATTGATAAGAAAATCTCTTCAAATTTATTCATTACCAAATAATTTTATATCGGCCTATTATACTTGGATTGTGAATTTGCATGTCTTTGAAATTCTAAAATCTCTTAGGTCTGTGACAGAATATGCTTGTAATAGCCCTAGTTCCAATAGATCTCACTGTCTTCTATAACCTCTGATTAGTTGCTTTGAAGATTATGAGCAAGAGAGGGAATACACAGTGATAAACATTAAAGAATGAATTTAATTTTAAAAGTATTAAGGTTGAGCTGTTTATGAGACATGTGTGTAGATGGTGTCCCATAAATACTTATAGAAATGCAGTTAAAGCATAGAAGAGAGCAAATGGCAAGTAAAATATAAATCAGAACTACCAGCCTAAAGATTATGTCTTAAGGTAGAAGATTTACATGATTACCTAAAGCTCACATTATATATGTCCTTATCTAAAAAACCATTAAATAACTTTCTTCTTCCTTATTCAAGTTATGAATAAATTGTGAAGTAAAATAGCAGATTCTGCAGATAAAATGCCAAGAGATCATTTCTATGACTGATAAAGCTAGACCAGAAGACACAGTTTGATAAATGTCAAATGAGCCTGAGATCTCCCTAATCATACCAGCAGTCTACACAGAATTCCCCATTAATGGGAAATGCAGAGTATGCAAAAAAACACAATTCAATTTTTTTTAATTTAGTTGGAGGAAGGAGAAAATAATTGATTGAATTTCCTATGTCTAGGTATGTTTCTGAATTAGCTGTTATCAGAGATGTGAGTCAATGGCTATCATCCCTTCTCCCAACATGGTAGTGAATTCCTTTATATGGTTGGAGAAATTGATGAGGTAATAAACAAGGGAAAAATAGAATCTTATGGTAGACAGTGCGGAATTTAGTGCTAGAGGTCTCTGCATGAGTCAGAAGATTGAATTAATTAAATCCACTCCAAATTACATATTACTCAAGATTGAAAATTCACTCAGAATTACTCCCTTCTCAAATTATTATCAAATTGTCCACTGTGGCCTGTAATAACATTCTGCAAGTAAGACCAAAGGACATCATCAGTTTTGCAAAAATGCCATTTATACAATCCTACTGTATGTTGAGACACTCCATGGCAAAAAATAAAAAATGTCCAAACCAAAACAGGTTAAAGTTCAAAATGTTAAATGACAAATAATTAAAATCTGATGTAAATCTCTCTTGCATTTGTCTGTTAAAAATCAAAAAAAGGATACCCCATTTTATAAGATGTGATTGTTATATATTGCATGACTATCAAAACATCTCATGCACCCTATAAATATATACACATACTATGTACCCACAGAAATTAAAATTTAAAGAAATCCCGAGAGATTGCCTATAGAGATTAGTTTTAGTTAAAAAGCCTTCCAAGGTTAGGAAGAGTTAAGGGTCATTCAGTTGCTTTAGCCTTTAGTATTTCTTACCCAAAAGTTTGCTTCTTTTAGGACCTCATAAATTTAATAAATTTAGGGTCAAATTCTTTATTATTCTCACTTTAAATAGTACAAACATTTGATAGAACATACACCATTTCTTTCCAGCACAGGCTCTTCTAAATTATTTAAATTAGCCTTTAAATCATTTATCACGTTAACTTATATTCTCAGCACATAGTATTACAAAACACTAATTTCTTTGTATTTATCCTCAAAAACTGGCTGAATTATCTTTTCTCTGTAATTGACCAAAGCAATCAACACAGCCAATACATCACACTAAGGTTCAGTTTTTTGTTTTTTTTCCCCTGCCCCCCCCTTGCCCCTACTGAAATACTTTTTCAAATAAGATTTATCTTTAAGCCCAGATTTGTTTTTATTTGACATATCCTTAAATCTTAATATATATAACAGAAATATAGATTCCATTTCTGATATTCTTCTAGTATTTTAATGTTGCATTGATTTTTTTTTTAACAGCGTGGCTAATCATTAATGATGGATTTTTTCCTCAGGTATTTTATAATTTTTAATACTATTTTTCTTGTAACAATAGTTTAAAAAATCATTTTTTTTTTAGAGAAAGAAAAAGAATAATAAAAAAAAAGAATAAAGGAAAGGAAGAAAGAGGAAGAGGAAGAGGGAGAGAGAACAGGGGTGTTGCTTTATTGCCCGGGCTAGAATGCAGTCTAAAACTGGGTATGCCTGTAATTGTGTTTAATAATAGAGACATAAAAAAAAAATGAGGGAAGAAAATAATTAACAATCAGCCAACCAATATTTCATTTAAACCTGTAAATACATGTGATGTAGTACTGATAAGAGTGTATATTTTGTGTATTTAAAGTGGAGAGTTCTATGAATGTTAATTAAGTCTACTTGTTCCAGATCTGAGTTCAAGTCCTGGATATCGATGTTAACATTCTGTCTCATTGATCTATCTAATATTGATGTTGAAGTCTCCCGCTATTATTGTGTGGGGGTCCAAGTCTCTTTGTAAGTCTTATATATATTGGGTGCATATATGTTTAGGATCTTTAGCTCTTCTTGTTATATTGATCCTTTTATCTTTATGTAATATCCTTCTTTGCTTCTTTTGATCTTTGTTGCTTTGAAATCTATTTTATCAGCAAAAATTGCAACTCCTGCTTTCTATTTATTTATTTTAGCTCTCCATTTGGTTGGTAAATTTTTTACCATCCCTTTGTTTTGAGTCTTTATGTATCCTTGCATGTGAGATGGATCTGGATATAGCATACCAATGGGTCTTGGCTTTTTTTGCCTGTGTTTTGGATTGGAGGATTTAGTCTATTTAAATTTAGAATTAATAACAATATATATGTGTTTGATACTGTCATTTAATGTTAGCTGGCTGTTTTGCCCATTAGTTGATGCAATTTCTTAATTATGTCAATGTTCTTTACTTTTTGGTATTTTTTAGAAAGGCTGATACTGGTTGTTCCTTTCTATTTGTAGTGGTTCTTTCAGAAGCTCTTGTAAAGCAGGCCTGGTGATGATGAAATCTCTGAGTGCTTGCTTGTTCACAAAAGATTTTATTTTTCCTTCGCTTATGAAGCTTAGTTTGGCTGGATGTAAAATTCTGGGTTGAAAGTTTTTTTCTTTAAGGATGTTGAATATTGGCCCCCACTCTCTTCTGGCTTGTAGGGTTTCTACTGAGAGATCTGCTGTGAGTCTGATGGGCTTCCCTTTATGGGTAACCTGGCCTTTCTCTCTGGCTGCCCTCAGCATTTTCTCTTTCATTTCAACCCTGGTGAATCTGGCGATTATGTGCCTTTTGGTTGGTCTTCTTTAGGAATATTTTTGTGGTGTTCTCTGTATTTCCTGGAGTTGAATATTGTCCTGCCTTGCTACATTGGGAAAGTTTTCCTGAATAATATCCTGAAGTGTATTTTCCAGCTTGGATTGATTCTCTTCGTCACATTCAGGTAGATTAGGTCTTTTCACATAGTCCCATATTTCTTGGAGACTTTGCTCGTTCTTTTTTATCCTTTTTTCTCTAATCTTGTCTTTTTGTTTTATTTCATGAAGTTGGTCTTCGACCTCTGATATCATTTCTTCTGCTTGATCAATTCGGCTGTTAAAACTTGTGCATAGTTCGCGAAGTTCTCGTGTTGTATTTTTCAGCTCCATTAATTCACTTATATTCCTCTCTAAATTGTGTGTTATTGTTAACATTTCTTCAAACCTTTTTTCAAAGTTCTTGGTTTCTTTGCATTGGGTTAGAACTAGTTCTTTTAATTCCCAGAAGTTTCTTATCATCCACTTTTTAAAGCCAGCTTCTGCTAATGGAACACAGTCTTTCTCCATCAGGCCTTGTTCTGTTTCTGATGAGGAACTGTGATCCCCTGTAGAGGGAGAGGCATTCTGATTTTGGGTATTCTCAGCCTTTTTAGGCTGGTTTCTTCCCTTCATTATAAATTTATCCATCTGTGGTCTTTATAATTACCGTCTTTATAGTTGGGTTTCTGAATGGACTCCCAACTTGTTGATTCCCGGCGCTAGAATCTGAGCAACCCACTGCTCCAGCCAAAACAGCGGCTTTAAGACTGATGGTGCTTTTCTGACTCTGCACCAAGAACCGCCACACCAAGGCAGCAGCAAAACCGCCTCACCGGCCTCAAGAGTCACGCTGGCGACACGTGGGGCTCCTCCGCTGGGAATCTCCTGGTGTGTGAGCAACAAAAATTGATCTGAAAGTGTGGCGTCCTCTCGTTCTCTGCTCTTTCAGTGGGAGCTGCAATCCCGAGCTGCTAGTGATCAGCCATCTTGGATCTCTCTCTCTAAAAAATCATTTAAGAGTTGTTTTATGAAAGCGAATGGAGGGCGTTTGACTACTTCTGCCTGGTGTCTGTGCTCTAACAAATTAAGAGTTTATTTATAACTTTTTGAACTGGGATGTCTCAGATCACACAGGAAGTATGAATTTTGGCTTTCATACCTGACATAAATGAGGAATGGAGATTCTGAATCCTCCAGGAAAACTTCAGTACATATTCTCATACGCTCTGTTTCCACAAGGAGCAAAAATTCAAATGTGCAAGTTTTGTCTTCCACAGTTCTGCAGGATTTTTCAGAATTTGTGTCCTATTGAGAACACGCCTAAATGGAGGTGCCGATTTTAGGTCAGAGGGATTATATGACTGTCCATACTACTCTAAATTGTTCCCATCACCTAGGTGGAGATTAATAAGAGCTAGTTTCCAGTTCACCTGATTGGCAGCCACCATATAGTAAGGTGTATCATCATCTCTGCAAACTGCTTTTGATTGTTTACCTCTGCCCAGTAGAAGAGCAGACAGGCTATAAGATAATTTTTAAAACATATTTTAAACACTTCTACTGCTTATTAGGGAGCGGTGATGTCTCTATTTTCACTTGGATGCCAAAGTCCAAAATTGGCTGTGATGAAGCTTAATGTTTTACCTGTTTTAAACCTATTACTACCATTTTGCATTTAAATAAGATGCTAGAATTTTTATGGTTAATGGTTATAACTAAAGAAAATACATTAAAGATCTATCAAAAATATCTTCATTCATAAAGATCTATCAAAAATATCTTCATTCTGTTATTTCAGTTATTCAGGTTAAAAATCTTGGCATTATTCTTGACAAGTTTCTTGTTTTCAGAGTCTACATTCAGTTTATAAGCAAATTCTGAAAACCTTAGCTTTACAATAGCAAGGATTCATCGATTCCTCTTCACCCACATTTCCACCACTTAGTCATGACACCTTATTCTTGGCTGAATCGTTGCCATAGCCTCTTACACGATCTTCTTGATTTTGTCCTCGCCATAGTAATTATGTCAAATCCTGTCTAAAAATTCTTAAAACATTTCTTCTGGCTGTCCGTTTCACTTAAAGTTTACTTGAAGTTTTTTCTGTGATCTTCAATGTGGAGCATTACCCACCCTCCTCTTCTTAGTTTCTTGATTTCTTCTTTATCCTCTCTCATTCATTTAATCGCTTCAAGCATACTGGCTTCTGACTCTACCTTGAATATGCTAAATGTGTTACAACTTCAAGGTTGTTGAGACTTACAAAAAAGTCTCCTTGAAATGCTCTTATTCCAAATACTCTATTATTAGATTATCTTCTTCATTTTTTAACTCAGAAACCCACTCTCTGGGAAGCCTTTCTCAGACACCCTATCTAAACCCTCAAGCCCCCTCTACCACCTACATAATTTATATTTCTTTGGCCGACTTTTTTTTTTTTTGAGATGAGGTTTCAATATCTTGCCCAGTTCTTACTTCAAGAGAAAAATAAACATAAAAAATAAGTTGCTGGTTCCTAATAGGGAAAAATTTTGATAGTTGTGCAGAGAGAAACTGCTTACATACACATTGCAGATCAAATATTTGAAGTTAAAATGTTAGCACCTGGTCTCTTTGGTCTACTTTATTTGTTCACCTTGGCACTTATTAAGATCTAAAATTTGATATTTTCACTTAATGTTTTCCGTTTACTTTGTCTCCATTACTAGAATATAAGCTACTTAAAGTGGGGTTTTCTTTTCCTCTGTTTTAGAATCTATCGCCTCTTTGGTACCTAGAAGAATGCCTGAGGCATAAATGATTTTCGAGAATACTTGGCTAATTGAATAAATGAGTCAGTAAATTAGATTGATAGATTGCCTCTCTATAGCATTATAGACTGAAAATAATTGCCCATAGAAATTTCGAAGAATATGTTTCACTATTTCTTTACTTTTAGTGTTGGCAGGAAGTAGTACAGTGTGCTGCTTCTACCCCTACTCTGATGGACTCGGGATTTCTCTCAAAACTTGGATGAGTTTCTAGTTTTGTTTTAATGTTGTCACGTTTTCCATTAGTGTAGAGTTCTCTTTGTTTATTCATTTGTTTGACACTTAGTGGTGGGCAATTTTATTCAAAAACAAATGTCTTTTAATTGCAGTAATAAAACAAAATTTCTTGAAAATGCCTTCTTTATCATGTTCTTTGCTCTGTCTTTCTGGATTTCTTATTAATGATATGATATAACTCCTACACCCATTCCCTAATTTTCTTGTCTGCTCACTCCTCTTTTAAATTTCTTTGTAGTTTTATTCTCTAGTGTGGCATATATTCCCAACTTTATGTGCTAACCACTATCTTCACTTTTTTTTCATTACTCTGATCATGTTTCACTTTCAAAGACATCTTTAAATGTTCTCTGAATGTTTTACTCTATAGAGCCTTTAATATCCCTCCCTTTTGAGGGTATTAAGTATTTTTTACCCTTTTTTTCTGCTTCATACATCATCTGTTTCCTCAGTGTTCTTTCCTTGTGTTAATTGTTTTTCCATTTTAGAGGCTTTTTTCAATTGGCCAGTGATTCCTTGTTCTCTGCCCATAGTTGCAAATGAAGAACTCTAAACTTTTCCAGAGACTCTGTGTGAGTATAGGCAAACACTTCTAAAGACTAATCTTCCTGAACTGGACCCTGACTAAAACTAGCTGTGATTCATTATCTCTGATTAATTTCCTGAAGAGAATTCCTCCATTGACCTCCCTGTGGGTGAAGATTTGGGTGTCTAGTACTAGACAAAGCTGAGCACAAAAATGCTTGGCCCCTCAACTTTCATTGTGTAACTATTTTCTAATTTCCCTGTTTTCAGCCTGGGTTACTGCGATCAGCAGTGTTTAGTGTCTGCAACAGGATACCTGCTGTTCAAATTCTCCAGAGAATAAACCTCCAACCTAAATGCGCCAAGCAAGGAAGTTTTAATTCACATATGTCCACATTTTCAAGATTATTGGTGGCAGAAATTCCTGTGAATTTCTGGGATACTGCAATGCGGACTTTTTCCCTGCCAGCTTAAATGAATTACCATTTGTGCATTTATCACCAGATTCCAGGATTTTGTTTATGATACTTATTTTTCTTGTCTCTTTGCCTTTGTAAATTTTGCCCCCTCTCCTCAACCTACTGTTTTAATACCTCCTTTATCTTACAGTATTAGAATTTTAGGAAAGATCAGTTTGAAACCGAATATGTATCTGCAATTTTAAGTGACAGTTTTTTTTGTTTTTGTTTGTTTTTTTTTTAACTTATTAGCAGGAAAAGATATAAATATTTCCTGCCCTGAATTCTAAAATGAAGTTATCATTAAAAAAAAGAGTATTAGGTTGTATCTTAGTTACCTTGTGCTGCTATAACCAAATACTGTACAGTGGATGTCTTAAACAACGGAAATGTATTTCTGATGTTTCTGGAGTCCAGGTTTAAGGTACCAGCTGATTTGGTTCCTGATGAGAGTTCTCTTCCTGGCTTGCAGATGGCTGTCTTCTTGCTGTGCCTTCACATGGCAGAGAGAGAGAGTGACAAAGACAAACACACACACACACACACACACACACACACACACACACACACCCTCTTGCTCTTCTCTTAAAGCCACTGACTTCATCATGGGCTCCACTCTCATGATCTCCTCTAAACCTAACTACCTCACAATGGCCCCACTTCCACTTATCACATTTGGGATTAGGGATTTAACATTTGAATTATGGAGTGGCACAAACATCCAGTCCATGACAGGTTAGTTGAAAGTTATATTTTACAATTTGAATTTAAAGACGTTAGCTTTATATATTGGTACATATTTTTCATGCTTAAACGGATGACCTTGTCCTCTTTTCCAGACATTTTGGTAACTTTATACGTGTTTTACACTCTCTTTAGCCAAGATAAAGCAGTCACAAATATCAATGTTAAGAATAAAAAATTTAAAAAAATGAAAGCCAATAGTTTAAACAAGAATCCTGGAACATATTTTTAAATTATTTCCCAAATAGCAAACATGGGCCTTCAAAATGAATTCTCAAGTGATTTTCTTGCTTTCTCCTGAGAGAATGAAATTAAAGCCTACTTTGTAGAGCACTTTGTTGTAGAATTAATTACCTTAATTATCTGTCTTTTTATAGATTAGCTTTAATTTTGGCAATCAATCCTATTAATGCATTCATGACTAGGCAGAATTCAAGATTTTAATTTGATACCAAATGTTCTGACTCTGTTAAATCCAAGTCGGCAAATTATTTACTTTATATTTTGAAAACAACATGTCCTTAGGTAACTGTGTAAGGGTTCTTATTCTAACCAAAATTTGAATATTATTACATAGCAACAAAACTTGCTTTTCAGTGGCATCATTAATAAAAAAAAATATGTTCTTTTACTTGCAAATCACTTAAGTGCCAAAATGCGTTAATACAATAGTCCAGCTTACTCTATGGGGACTTCTGCTTCATTTGCATCATTATGAAGAAAGAAACCAAAGAGGGAAAGACAGAGACAGAGTGACAGAAAGAAAGAGAGAGACAGAGAACAGAGAGAAACAGAGACAGAGAGAACAGAGAGAAGACCCCAATTTCATCTTTTATATTAATCGGTATATATCTATAATTTAAAAGTATATTGACATGAAATCACTTTAATTTTGTCTCTACAAGACTTTAATTGGCAGAATATTAAAATATATTGTCCTTTTTTCACAGAAAGATAAACTGAAGTTCCTGAAAACAAATTATTAGCCTAATATATTAAGAAAACATGATTAAAACTGTATTTGATTCAAATTTTTTAAAAAGGTATTAGTCCAAGATTTTTGTATTACCATGTGAACACTGTTTATTATACATTTTGATATTGGCATCCTATAATCCTTAAATTATAAAACACAGGAAAAGATATAATTTAACAATCTTGCCTATTCCTCCAGGTCCCTAAATATCCACATTTACATGCTTATCATTTTTTACATTTACATCAGCTTTCATAGCCAACACATCAAGAATTTTCAAATATGAAATATTTTTATTTTAAGAAAGTAGCACTTCAATCTAGTGATTTTTAAAATGTCATTTACTTTCTTCCTCAGAAAATCCCACATTGTTTGCCATTTTAGGGCACCTTAAAAGTAAACATTAAAACCATTTCTACTAGTCTAGTAAGTTTATTTCAATTCCTACATAATATTTTTGGTAGCAGAGACACCCTTAGGGCTAAGCAGAGGAGGCAGCCTTGGGTCAGTCACATTTTCTAATGTGGAAACTGCCTCTTTAAAGGATCATAAAGAAGATGCCTCTGCTTGGATTCTAATTTTTGTGGATTTCTCCTATTGAGAAGTCCCTTCAAATAGCTATGGTTCAGAAAGGAATTGGGGAAACGACAGAGCATTTATTTTAACACAAGCACTTAGCCTGACTTTCTTGACTAGATCCAAGGGACTAAAGTGGCACCAAATGGAGGAATTTTGCAATATGAATTATTAGCCCAGCTTCAAAAAGTGCACCAAGGACAGAAACCGTTTCAATTTTACCGAAATCACTGCTTAGCTCCAAACTACTTTCTATCATCTGAGTGAAACATAGTTCAGAGTAAGTCAGAGAAAGGACAGCAAATAAACAAAAAGGCTCAGTAAAGCATATCAGGCTGATATGAAAACCCAGTATGTGTGCCAATGTAGCTCTCTGAGGCTCAGTGAAGAAAAATTTAACTCAGGTCAGCAATTCCATCAGCAGCTTCTATTTTGCTCTAGCCACAAGCCACCTGACATAAAGGCAGTGATGTCCAACACAGATTCTTGAAAAGGTAAAACTTGAAAGAACCAAGAAAATCTTTATGAAACTTCATTTTTCAGGTGCACTTTAAAAAGGTGAACAGGAGTTGGAAGTAATCTTTCCATGCTGCGTTGAAAAGCTAAAGCAGGCTAAGAGGAAACATTCCAGTTTGAGACTGAAACAGAGCCAGTGCTGTCTTTGTTGTTTAATGTCTTCTAGAATATAAATCTTTAAATTAGTTAATATTTGATTATTCCTGAAATTTACTACCTTGGATTAAAAAAAAATAAAAGAGTATCACAGACTCTGTTATACTGGCATTGTTCTATTTCCATCACATTTTTTCCATTTGTCATATATGGAATTATTATAGTTGCCCCAAAATACCCCTACTTTCCCCATCATTTCTCTGATCTGAACCATACCAAATAAAGATGGTGCTTGCATTGACTTAACTAATCAAACCATTTACTTTCAATTTTCTTTTTTTTTTTTTTTCAGGGAAGATGGATGCTTGCAGTGATAAAGAATCAGTTAAAATAAGCCTCATGCTTCTAATTTAATAACCCTTTTTCCCAAAAATACAACAACAAATGTTTCTGTTATAATTCATTGGCATTTCATTTAATTAAATATATTTGAATACTGCCCATAAAATTGTTACTTCTTAGTAAAACAGATGCAGTGTTTCTTTCATTGTTGTTAACATACCGTACATTACATCTCAAAATCTCTTAAACTTTCCTGGTGTTTCTTCCAAATGAGTGAATTATGTTAGACTAGAATTATGGTAAATGCCAGTGTCACTTCCTTTTGAAAGATTAGGCAAGAAAATTCATTTTATTGTAATCAATCCATTGTTAATTATTCTCTGTTAATATGTTTCTACATTATAAGACATTACAATGAAGTCTTGTAAAAATCTCATTTCAAATATTAATTATTATCAGAAAAAAATCTCATTTTTTTCCATTGGAGTTCTTAAAAGAGAAAAAAGTTCTCAGAAGGACTTTCCATAAGAACTCCAATGGAAAAAAAAATCTTACTATATCTCATAGTTGTTTAGTTATTAATAGATAAAAGGAAAAATGCTACATTTTCCCTTGGGCTTTTCCTTTCTTGTTGTTGCTATTGTTGATTTTGTTTTTGTCTTTCTGGCTTGCTATTACATGGCTTTAGGCATGGTGACCCTTGTTAATTCCGAAAAGCACTCCTTGATGAGAGCTCAGGTAGTTCGACTAAAGTGACTCAAGAAAGTGAAAAATGTTCATGTTGTGTTTGATGTTTTCAAAATTTTCCATGTCAAGTTGGTTTGCCCAAGGCCATACTTTCTCACTTTCAAAAAGTTGTTTTGCCACACCTGTCAACTGAGTCCTTCAACAAAATTCTCTTTATAGTGATTTAACAGAATGTTGTGCCAAGTTGAGTTGAAGTTTGCTAAAACTTTTACATTTTTTAAAGCAATAACCCTTTATCTTGATTTCATTTTATGTTAAGAAGCTGGTCTATTTCTTGATGTATTTCAGATAGCGTTCAGCAGATATTCTTTTCTTCCCTCACAACCACGGAGTTCACTCCTAAAACCACTGCGTTTGGAAAAACAAGTGATAAACAGTAAGAGTTTTCTTTCTTTCTTTCCTTTAAATTTTACTCAAGAGATGTAAATCATTTTGTTAAAGATTTTAACATTTAGAAATATGTACTTTATTTTGTGGCAAGAGAGTTTTTTCTGTATTATGCCTTTTCATAGGTATAAGACTTATTTATTGTATATGAGAATGTATGACATTAATTTACTGACTACTCTGTGGCAGGCATTAGATATGATTTAAAGTGCATCATCTCATTAAATCCTAGGGAGATCACTTCAATATATGAAGCTTTTTAATAATTAGAATCAGAGGTATCAAACATGTAAGCCAATTGTCCAAAGACAGATTTAGTAAATGTCATTTTTATTTCGTTTACATAATTGCCCAAAATGTTCTTTTCTTGACTTTATATCATTATTGATGTGGTAATACCTATGTAATACTGACATTGCAATAACTACATAGGAAAATTTCTTGCACTTCAAGGCTCTATGGGAGACAGATATTTGGTGGTGATTTTGAGAAATTATTTTGTGCTTTCTCATGAAGTACCCTTTCTCAGCCTATTTAAAAGTAAGAAACAGACTTCTCATTACAGTCTCATTTAAACACTTTCTTCCTAGGCCAAATCACCACAAAGCACACAACCACATAAAAATCAAGTTGGGACAGAAAAGAGAGCAATTCAATAAAGTAAATATTTTCAATTTTTTTTCCCCCAGGGAAGATAAGTAAAATCAGTACAGTGGATCCACATTTTTCACAGAGTCTATAATTACCAATTCTCATGCTTACTAAAATTTCTGTGGGGTGCCCAAATTATACTCATGGTGCTTTTGTCATTTTAGGATATGCACAAAGTAGCAATATTTTAGATCACCTGACATGCGTGTTGCGGGCTAATTTCACACAAGGCGGTTCTCTGTCTTCTTGTTCCAGATCTCATACTAAAATGTGTCCTTTTTTATGTACTTCGTACCATGCTTTTGCTTTTTCGTGCTTTTTGTTAGTGACATCATTGTTTAAAATGGCCTCCAAGCAAAGAGTTGAAGTACTGTCTAGCATCCCTCAGCACAAGAAGGCCGTGAAATGCCTTATGGGGAAAAAAAGTTTTTCAGTAAGATTTGTTTAGGCATGAATTAATTATAGTGCTATTGACTATGAGTTCAAATTTTAAATTATATATTGACAAATTATAGAGGCATATATTTATGGGTTACAAAGTAATATTATGGTTTATCCATTACCTCAAATATTTAACATTTTTGTGATGAGAAGATTTGAAAGTTAATCTCAGTGATTTTGGAATGTATAATACTCAATTATTATCTATATCTATCATGCTGTGCAATATATTTTGTTTAAAAAAAGAAACAAACTGTTCTATCTGAGGCTTTGTGCTTTTTGTCTATCATTTCCCCATTGCTCCCAAACCCCAGCCTCCCAGTAACCACCATTCTGCTCTCTGCTTCTATGACTTCAGTTAATTTAGGTTTCATATATAAATGAGAACATGTAATGTTTGTCTTTCTGCGTTTAGCTTGTTTCACTTAGTGTAACATTCTCCAATTCTATTCATGTTACAAATGAAAGAATTTCTTTCTTATTTAAGGCTAAATAGTATTTTATTGTGTATATATAATACAATGAAATACTATTGTGTTACATATACATAATGAAATACTACTTAGCCTTAAATGTTTTTCGTTGTGTGTATATAACACAATGAAATACTATTTAGCCTTAAATAAGAAAGAAATTCTTTCTCATTTTTTACCCATTTTTTTAAATCCATCTGCCTGTTGAGTGCCACTAATATTGATTCAATAGTTTCACTATTGTAAATAGTGCTGCAATTAACATAGGAAAGCAGACATCTCTTTGACATAGAAATTTTCAAATATTTTGAATAAACGCCCAGGAGTGGGATTTCTGAATTATATGGTGATTTTGTTTTTAGTTTTTCTGAAGAACCTCCATACTGTTTTTCATAATGGTGTACTAATTTGCATTCCCACCAACAGTATACAAGCACTCACTTTTCTCCACATCTTCACCAACACTTGTTATCTTATGTAGTTTAGATAATAGTTGTTTTAACAGGTGTGAGGTGATATCTCATCGTGGCTTCAATTTGCATCTCCCTAACGATCAGTAAAGTTGAACATTTTTTTTATATATCTGCTATTCATTCAGATATCTTTTTTATGAAAAATGTTTATTCAGGTTTCTTACCTATTTCTTAATCAGATTATTTGATTTTTTTCCTATATAGTTGAGTTTCTTACATATTTTGAATATTAATCAGATGTATGGCTTACAAAATTTTTTTCCAAATGCATAGTCTCCTCATTCTGTTAATTATGTTCTTTCCTGTGCAGAAGCTTTCTATTTTTACTTTTGTTTCTTGCACCTTTGTGATCAAACTTAGAAACTCTGGCCAGACCAATATTGTATGGTTTTTCCCCTATATTTTCTCCTAACGGTTTTATAGTTTCCAGTCTTATGTCTAAGCCTCTAAACTATTTTGAGTTGATTTCTGTATGTGATGTGAGATAAGGGACGAATTTCATGCTTTTAAATACAGGTATCTAGTTTTCCCAACATGATTTATTAAAGAGACTGTTTTCCATTCTATATTCCTGGAACCTTTGCCCAAAATCAATTGATCATAGATATAGGGTTCATATCTGGGTTCCCTATTTCCTTCCATCAGTTGACATGTCTCTGTTTATGCCAGATTGCTAGTTGATGTCTGTTTGGGGTGGCAGTGTGAATCTTGGGACCTCCTATTTTGGTATCTTTGTGATAACACAATGATGAGTTTAATGCTAATAAATCAACTATATATTAAAAGAGATAAACATGAAACAATATTATGTATTGCATGCTTCACAAAAATGCTGTGACAAGAAATTACTGTGGAACTAACTCTGTATTTCCTCCAGAAACAATGGTTCAATATATAACAACAGAGGTTTTGTGGCAAATTTATAGAATGCAACTACATTGAATGATGAGAATTCACTAGAGTTGGTATTTTCCTAAAATATCAGAGTGGGCAAATCTGGGTTAAAATATACTCATCCAAACTAGAACTTTGAGAACATTCATTCTTTTACCCCCAAACAAGTACAGTCTACCAATTGTAACAATAAGTCTAGAAAGAAAAAATACCACTCAGTAAAAAAAGAAGGAAAATAGCATATGACAAAACAGATGACATTGTGCCTGAAAAACAATTGAACTTTTCTCACTCTGCTTTTTCCAAAGTAGTCACTATTATATAATTTTAAAATGTGATCTCCATGAAATATTAAAGAATATGACTTTTTTAAAAATTGTACTTTAGGTTCTGGGGTACATGTGCAGATCATGCAGGATTGTTGCATAGGTACACAAATGGCAATGTGGTTTGCTGCCTCCATCCCCTCATCACCTATATCATCTGGCATTTCTCCCCATGTTATCCCTTCCCACCCACCACTGTCCCTCCCTTAGCACCCCCCAACAGACCCCAGTGTGTGATGCTCCCCTCCTTGTGTCCATGTGTTATTGTTCAACACCTGCCTGTGAGTGAGAACATGCGGTGTTTGATTTTCTGTTCTTGTGTCAGTTTGCTGAGAATGATGGTTTCCAGATTCATCCATGTCCCTGCAAGGACACGAAATTATCATTTTTTATGGTTGTACAGTATTCCATGGTGTATATGTGCCACATTTTCCTTGTCCAGTCTATCATCGATAGGCATTTGGGTTGGTTCCAGGTTTTTGCTATTGTAAACAGTGCCGCAAAGAATATACGTGTATGCATGTGTCTTTATAATAGAAAGATGTATAATCCTTTGGGTATATACCCAGTAATGGGATTGCTGGGTCAAATGGAATTTCTGTTTCTAGGATTGTCTTGGCTATGCAGACTGTCTTTTGGTTCCATATGAAGTTTAAGGTAGTTTTTTTCCAGTTCTGTGAAGAAGGTCATTGGTAGCTTGATGGGGATGGTGTTGAATCTATAAATTACTTTGGGTAGTATGGCCATTTTCATGATATTGATTCTTCCTAACCATAAGCATGGAATGATTTTTCATCTGTTTGTGTCCTCTCTTATTTCCTTGAGCAGTGGTTTGTAGTTCTCCTTGAAGAGGTCCTTTATATCCTTTGTTAGTTGTATTCCTAGGTATTTTATTCTCTTTGTAGCAATTGTGAATGGGAGTTCACACTTGATTTGGTTCTCTGTTATTGGTGTATAGGAATGCTTCTGATTTCTGCACATTGATTTTGTATCCTGAGACTTTGCTGAAGTTGCTTATCAGTTTAAGGAGATTTTGGGGCCGGGTGCGGTGGCTCAAGCCTGTAATCCCAGCACTGTGGGAGGCCGAGGTGGGTGGATCACGAGGTCAAGAGATCGAGACCATCCTGGTCAACATGGTGAAACCCCGTCTCTACTAAAAATACAAAAAAAAAAAAAAAATTAGCTGGGCATGGTGGCGCGTGCCTGTAATCCCAGCGACTCAGGAGGCTGGGGCAGGAGAATTGCCTGAACCCGGGAGGCGGAGGTTGCGGTGAGCCGAGATCGCGCCATTGCACTCCAGCCTGGGT
>NW_022436949.1:30897684-30946541 GCF_009761245.1 Sapajus apella
AAAAAAAAAAAAAAAAAAAAAAAAAAAAAAAAAAAAAAAAAAAAAAGGAGATTTTGGGCTGATATAAAGTCTTCTAAATACACAATCATGTCATCTGCAAATAGAGACAATTTGACTTCCTCCTTTCCCAATTGAATATCCTTTGTTTATTTTTCTTGCCTGATTGCTCTGGCTAGAACTTCCAATACTATATTGAATAGGAGAGGTGATAGAGGGCATCCTTGTCTAGTGCCAGATTTCAAAGGGAGTGTTTCCAGTTTTTGTCCATTCAGTGTGATATTGGCTGTGGGTTTGTTGTAAATAGCTTTTATTATTTTGTGATATGTTCCATCAATACCTAGTTTATTGAGGGTTTTTAGGATAAAGGCTGTTGAATTTTGTTGAAGGCCTTCTCTGATTCTATTGAGATATTCATGTGGTTTTTGTCTTTGGTTCTGTTTATGTGGTAGATTACGTTATAGACTTGCTTATGTTGAACCAGCCTTGCATTCTGGGATGAAGCCTACTTGATCATGATGGTTAAGCTTTTTGATGTGCTGTTGCATTCAGTTTGCCAGCATTTTATTGAAGATTTTTGCATCAATGTTCATCATGGATATTGGCCTTAAGTTTTCTTTTTTAGGTGAGTCTCTGCCAGGTTTTGGTATCAGGATGATATTGATCTCATAAGATGAGTTAGGTAGGATTCCCTATTTTTGTATTGTTTGCAACAGTTTCAGAAGGAATGGTACCAGCTCCTCTTTGTACATCTGGTAGAATTCAGCTGTGAACCCATCTGGACCTGGAATTTTTTTGGTTGGTACGCTATTAATTGCTGCCTCAACTTCAGCCCTTATTATTGGTCTCTTCACGGTTTCAACTTCTTCCTGGTTTAGTCTTGGGAGAGTGCAAGTTTCCAGGAATTCATCCATTTCTTCCATATTTAGTGGTTTGTGTGCATAGAGTTGTCTGTAGTAATCTCTGATGGCAGTTTGTATTTCTGTGGTATCTGTGGTGATATCCCCTTTATCATTTTTTATTGCATCTATTGGATTCTTCTCTCTTTTCTTTTTTATTAATCTGGCTAGTGGTCTATCTTGTTGATGTTTTCAAAAAAACAGCTTCTGGATTTAATGATTTTTGAAGGTTTTTTTGTGTCTCTATCTCCTTCAGTTCTGCTCTGATCATACTTATTTCTTGTCTTCTGCTACCTTTTGAGGTTTTTTTTGGATCTTGCTCCTCTAGCTCTTCTAATTTTGATGATAGGGTATCGATTTTAGATCTTTCCTTGCTTCTCATATGGGAATTTATTGCTATAAATTTCCCCCAAACACTGCTTTAAATGTGTCCCAGATAATCTGATATGTTGTCTTCGTTCTTATTGGTTTCAAAGAACATCTTTATTTGTGCCTTCATTTCATTGTTTATCCATTTGACATTCAGGAGCCAGTTGTTGTTTCCATTAAATTGTTTTTGAATTAGTTTCTTAATCCTGAGTTCTAATTTGATCCTGCTGTGGTCTGAGAGACTGTTTGTTATGATTTCTATTCTTTTGCATTTGCAGAGGAGTTATTTACTTCCAATTATTTGGCTGATTTTAGAGTAAGTGTGATATGATGCTGAGAAGAATGTATCTTCTGTGGATTTGGGGTGGAGAGTTCTCTAGATGTCTATTAGGTTTGCTTGGTCCAGATCTGAGTTCACATCGTGGATATCCTTGTTAATTTTCTGTCTCGTTGATCTGTCTAATATTGATAGTCTAGTGTTGAAGTCTCCCACTATTATTGTGAGGGAGTCTAAGTCTCTTTGTAGGTCATTAAGAACTTGCTTTATGTATCTGGGTGCTTCTGTATTGGGTGCATCATTTATATTTAGAATAGTTAGCTCTTCTGGTTGTATTGATCCTTTTACCATTATGTAATGCCATGCCTTCTTTGTCTCTTTAGATCTTTGTTGGTTTAAAGTCTGTTTTATCAGAGACTAGGATTGCAAACCCTGCTTTTTTTTTTTTTTTTTTTTTTTTTTTTTTTTTTTTTGCTCTTGATTTGCTTGGTAAATCTTCTTCCATCCCTTTATCTTGAGTCTATGTGTGTCTTTGCATGTGAGATGGGTCTCCTGAATATAGCACACCAATGGGTCTTGATATTTTATCCAGTTTGCCAGTCCATGTCTTTTGATTGGGGCATTTAGTCTATTTACATTTAATGTTAATATTGTTATCTGTGAATTTGATCCTGCCATTTTGTTACTGGTTGATGGTTTTGCCCTTTGGTTGGTGCAGTTTATTCATTGCATCGTTGTTCTTTACTATTTGGTTCTTTTTCAGTGGCTGGTACTGGTTGTTCCTTTCCATGTTTAGTGCTTCCTTCAGGAGCTCTTGTAAGGGAGGTCTGGTAGTGACGAAATCTCTCAACAATTGCTTGTCCATAAAAGATTTTATTTCTCCTTCACTTATGAAGCTTGGTTTGGCTGGATATGAAATTCTGGGTTAAAAGTTCTTTCCTTTAAGGATGTTGAATATTGGCCCCCACTCTCTTCTGACTTGTAGGGTTTCTGCCAAGAGATCCGCTGTGAGTCTGATGCACTTCCCTTTGTGGGTAACCCGATCCTTCTCTCTGGCTGCCCTTAACATTTTTTCTTTCATTTTGACCATGGTAAATCTGACAATTATGTGCCTTGGTGTTGCTCTTCTTGAGGAGTATCTTTGTGGTGTTCTCTGTATTTCTTGTATTTGAATGTTGGCCTGCCTTGCTAGATTGGGGAAGTTCTCCTGGATAACATCCTGAAGAGTGTTTTCCAGCTTAAATTCATTCTCCCCATCACCTTCTGGTACCCTGATCAAGTGTAGATTAGGTCTTATCACATATTCCCATATTTTTTGGAGGCTTTGTTCATTTCTTTTCATTCTTTTTTCTCTTTTCTTGTCTTCTTGTTTTATTTCATTGAGTTGCATCAATCTCTGATATCCTTTCTTCCGCTTGATAGATTCAGCTATCAAAACTTGCTTCACAAAGTTCTTGTGCTGTTTTTAGCTCCATCAAGTCGTTTATGTTCTTCTCTGAGCTGGTTATTCTAGTTATCATTTCATCTAACCTTTTTTCAAGGTTTTTAGTTTCTTTGCATTGGATTAGACCATGTTTCTTTAGCTCAGAGAAGTTTGTCATTACCCACCTTCTGAAGCCTGCTTCTGTCAATTCATCAAATTCATTCTCCATCCTGTTTTGTTCCCTTGCTGTTGAGGAGTTGTGATCCCTTGGTGGGGGAGTGGCATTCTGGTCTTTGATGGTTTCATCCTTTTTGTGCTGGTTTCTTCCCATCTTCTTGGATTTATCTAGCTTTGATCTCAGGTAGCTGCTTGGGGAGTTGGCCTTTCCTTTCTCTGCCTGCAGAGACGCTGCTGTGCTGCCACAGATTCAGTGGAGCTGCTGTGGGTATTTCCTGCATCTTTTATTTACTCAGGAAGATTAGGCCTGCCTCTGCAATGGCAGCTGCCCTTCCTCTCAGCCAAGCTCCATCATTCCTGGTCAAACTCGAACTGATAGGCTGGCTGCAAAACTCAAGCAAGAGGGCTTCGGTTTGCTTGGCTTTGTGGGGAGGGGACCTGCCTAGTCCTATGGCCTGATTCCCTGCTTTCAGTTCTCCTTCTTTCTGAGGGGCGGCTCTCTTCCTGCTGGCTTTCTCAGTGTTATCCAATACTTCCACTTGGATCTGTACCAACAACCCCGGCACTAGCTAGAATTGCTGCTCAGCCCTGTTCAGGAAACTCATGGTCGCTTTTCAGCCTGGCAAAGATCTCCTGTTCTGTGGGTTGTAGAGGGCTTGGGTAAAGTACAGTATCTGAACTGGAGTTCCAGAGGGAGAGAGCCCCTAATCATCCAGTCAGCTGCACACACTTCACAGGTGGGGCAGTGCCCCACCCTGCTTCAATTTGCCCTCTTTGGGTTATACCCACTGTCCAACTAGACCCATAAAATTAAACTAGTACCTCGTTTAGAACTGTGGAGATCACTCAGCTTCTGCGTCTCTCTTACCGGGAACTGCATTCTGGAGCTGTTTTCATTAGGCCGTATTGGAACCCCAAGAATATGTTTCTTTAAAATTGATAAATACAAAATATGAGTGTAGTAAGTTTTGCATCGAAGTTTGTGTTATGTACCTCTTAGGAAGCCCCATACATCTTTATAAATACTTCAGCATTACTCAACTTTTGAGTAGTATCAAGGTTACTATTTTTCTCCCATTTTCAATACAATTTTTACGGTTCAAACATTGAGAAATTAAGATCCTACTTAAAAACATAGTTGTTTCTTTTATGTAGTAAATAATCTCATGTAAAAATATAGAAAAAATGAAGATCAGATATGATATGGTTTTGAGTCTGTTTTTAACATAAATTGTTTCTCAATGATGAATGACTATGTTCATATTTGTACAGAAAGTCATAAAAGTGAGAAACACTTTGAACTGTTTTATTAGTTAACATATGTACAATATAAAAACAGTAATTAAAATTAAGAGTTAGAAAACTTTAAAAATATTACCATGGTTTTTTATCCTATTTATTTAAAATATTTTGTGTTAGTATTTCTATTTGTTTCTATGGGCATGAAATGCCTATTAATATGTTTTATCTTTTATGCTGTCTAAATTCCAGAGCAGAAGAGTATATTCATTTCTTATTTTCTAGTAATAATATTTAAATTGACCCTTTAAACATATATATGTGTGTGTGTGTGTGTGTGTGTGTGTGTGTGTTCACAATATAATTTGGTAAATATCAGCATTTGCACTAGCTTATTTATCAAATATTTTGGTCTCCATATTCATAACCAATTCTCTGAAATTTCTACTTAGTGGTTTTATTAGACCTGTACTTTAGCTGACATCATAAATTTACAACAGTTATTATTCACCATTAGTCCAAAAGGACCCAACTTCTGTAGCATATTTTATTATGATCTAGCCTCAGAAGTCACACAGTGTCTTGCCCTTTTAGTGGAGGTAGTCACAATGGACCACTTAGATTCATGAAAGATTCTGCTTGATGAGATGGCAGAAAGATTCTCAAAATATATATGAGTTGGAGAATACAGTCATTTGTAGAAAATACAATCTATCACAGCTATCTTCCTACTAAATGGGACCACAGAGGTAAGTTGTAACTGAGCAAGGATGTCCAAGAGTGTTTCTTTTTTTAATCTTTGTTGTTGTTGTTGTTGTTGTTATCAGCTCATGGGACATAGTACATTTGCTTTCTCTGCTCGCTGTGATGTACCCATGACTGTAGGCCAATGACTTTAAAAACTTCTGTATCTTTGTCAGTTAAATTATAGCTACTACATAACTGAAAGTTAAATATGATTATTTGAAACATTATATCAATCAATTCTACCTCCCCAAATTATAATGTTACATGAAATTTAATTAATCCAGCCTCTAATTTTTCAAGATTTTTCCACATTTACTCTCATCCATATTCCTCTACAGATTGTTTCATTAAAACCAACTTATGTACTTTTTGACAACTTTGACTAAATTATGTATAAAAACACATAATTATTGATATCAAACAGACCTGAGTTTTTATCTAACCAATTTCCTAAATTTAGAGATAATTAACTGCTAGACCAAAGTAGTTGCTAAATGTTGCATAGCTAGTTAATAGCAAAAATATATGTATATATATTTATATAAATATATGTATTTTTTGCTTTTTATATTTTTATATTTATATATCTAATATATATATTTATATATCTGTTTATATAAAAATATATTTTGCTATTTATATTTTATACATTTATATATATATATGTATATATATATATGTATATATATATATATGTATATATATATATATATAAAGTTGAGCACCTGTTTTGATATAAAGTCTGGGCTACATGCTGTAAATACAAATAATATATAATACTTTCTTCCTCCCTTTCTTTCTTTCAGTAAGTCCTTATATACTGCATATTATATGCCAGACATTCATTATATACATATGTGATATTTGTAGTGAGAGTACATCTTAATGAGAGTAGACAGAACATTTTAAATAATGACATGTATACACACACACACACACACACACACATACACACACACACACAAACACAGACACACACATAATGAGCATAGGAGCACTATGATTTGGGAAAGATAATAGAGATTTTACCCTTATGAATATTATGTTCTTGTAGGAGAAAACATATAATAAAATTCTTAAAGTATGCTTAGAGTTTGAAGGCAAGTTAGCTGACTAGAAGCAGCCAGGGGAAACAACTCCCACTGAGAGACTAGGACATCAGGAAGAATGGCACATGCCAAGCATATCAATGTAGAAAAAGCAATGAGAGTGGACAGAGGGAGGATGCAGACCCTGGGCTTAAGGGAGTAGAAGCTGAGAATACTGCATGAGGGATCAATCACTGTGACTTATTCCTGGTCCCCAGCAGCTCACACGGAGTGGGTGAATTAAACAAGTGAGAAATGATAGACTCATACCATGAATGTCCAGAGACCTTGCTGAAAGAGACCCCCACAAACCCCGTGGACACCTGAGCTGGCAGGGAGGGCTCCTTGGAGAGGTGGCAGGAGTAGGACTCCAGCCTGTGTGGAGTCCAGAGGATTTGGTGTGGGAATGGCAGCAGTGGAGCATGGCCAGGGACACCTATTCCCTAAAGCTTACCATGCTTCTCTAAGTGGTTTTAGTCTTCGGCTACAGTCAGACCTAGACAGATATAGAGTAGTCTTGACTGTGGAATACGGCCAGTCCAGTTTGAGAGCCTCCCTGTCTGCTGGGCTCTTTTGAAGGCCCAGCCTGGCTGCAGTCACTTACAGTGTAGTCTCGGATGCCCAACCAGGGTGCTTCCTGGGAGACATCATCATAGCTCCTTTGCTGGCATATTGCAAGTAACCATCAGAGAGCTCCAGCAGACTAGCCCCTACTAATGCACACCCACCTACCCAGAGCTGTCCCCTACTACAGCTTCCACCCGCCACTTTCCTAGTGTGCATTTGCCCGTGGCCCTACCCTACCACATTACCAGCAAGTGCACATGGGCGGACCCCACCAACCCTCCACCACTGGTGTGCACTTGTGCACACAACCCACAACACCACCGCCACAAGTGCAAGAATGTGTGCATGGATGCTGGTGCCTTACCCCCACTGGGTGCCCCACTCCCACCAACATGTGGACACCTTGCTGTGTTGCCACCACCATGGCAAGCATGCAAACAGATGTCGTCACACCATCCCCTTTGGTACTGTGCCCAGATGACACATACATACCTTGCTGAGTCACCACTGCTATTGGCACATGCAAGTGAGTACGGATCCTGCTGCCACTAACCTGACAAGCCCTCATCAGAGTGTTGTTGCTAGTGGATTGGGAACACCTGGGCCCCTCTGGCACAGCCGGCTCCTATCCTTGAGGGACCATAGTACAAAACTGGGGACCCAGTACCGGCTTCCCAGAGTAGAGTACACAGCCCAGGAGTTCTTAGCTCTTTAAAATCTTCCAGAAATAAAGCAAGTCAACTGAACCCACTTTATACTATAATCAAACCCTCAAGGGCATCAAAGAATATCAAAGAAAAGACACCATCCAAAGGGCATCAACTTCAAAGATGAAAGTAAGATCAGCCCATACAGATAAGAACTAAAGCAAGAACTCTGGAAATTTTAAATTATACTTTAAGTTCTGAGGTACATGTGCTGTTCGTGCAGCTTTGTTACATAGGTATGTATGTGCCCTACTGGTGGTTTGCTGCATCCATTGCACCGTCATCTACGTTAGGTATTTCTTTTAAAAAAAAAGACGATATGATTTTATACTTAGAATACCCCTGTAGTCATTGCCTCAAAGCTCCTAGATATGATAAACGACTTCAGCAAGGTTTCAGGATACAAAAATAAAGTTTCAAATATCAGTAGCATTTCTACACACTAACAGTGTCCAATCTGAGAGCCAATTCAAAAACACAATCTCATTTACAATAGGCACACACACACACACACACACACACACACACACACCCCTAGGAATACAGCTAACCAAGGAGGTGAAAGATCTCTACATTAAGAATTACATAGCATTGCTGAAAGAAATCAGAGATGACACAAACAAATGGAAAAACATGCCATGTTCATGAATAGGAAGAGTCAATATTATTAAATGGCCATACTGCCAAAAGCAATCTAAAGTTGCTATTCTTATCAAACTACCAATAACATTTTTTGCAGAATTAGAAAAAAAGGTTTTAAAAATTCATGTGTAACCAAAAAAAGAGCCTCAATAGCCAAAGTAATTCTAAGCAAAAAGAACAAAGCTGGAGGTATCACATTACACAACTTCAAACTATAATACAAGGCTACAGTAACTAAAACCACATGGCACTTGTACAAAAACAGACACATAGGCCAACAGAATAGAATATAGTGCCCAGAAATAAAGCTGTACACCTATTACCATTTTGTAGCTGACAAAATTGACAATAACAAGTCCATTCTGCAGGCTGTACAGGAAACATGGCTGGGGAAGCCTGAAGAAACTTATAATCATGGCGGAAAGCAAAGAGGAACAAAACACATCTTCACATGGCAAGAGCAGGAGGAAGAGACACAGAGAAGGGGAATTGCTACACACTTTCAACAACTGGATTTTGTGAGAACTCTGTCATGAAAACATCAAGGGGGAAGTCTGCCCCCATGATTCAATCACTTACCACCAGGCCCTTCCTCCAACACTGGGAATTACAATTCAACATGAGATTTGGGTGGGGACACAAAGTCAAACCATATCAACAAACGATGGGCAAGGAACTCCCTATTCAATAAATGGTGCTGAGATAACTGGCTAGCAAATGCAAAAGATTGAAACTGTTTCTTTTACCACATATAAACATCAATTCGAGATGGATTAAAGACTTAATTGTAAGCCTAACATTGTCAACACCCTTGAATAAAACCTAGGAAATACCATTCTGGATATAGGCCCTGGCAAACATTTTTTGAGGAAGATGGCCAGATCAACTGCAACAAAATAAAAATTAACAAATGGGACCTAATTAAACTAGAGCTTCTGCACAACCAAAGAAACTATCAACGGAGTAAACAGATAACCAACAAAAGTCTAATATCTAAAATCTATAAGAAACTTAAATTTACAAACAACCCCATTAAAATGTGGGAAAGAACATGAACAGACACTTTTCAAAGAAAACATGCACATGCCCAACAAATATGAAAAAATCCTCAACATCACTCATCATTAGAGAAATGCAAATTCAAATCGTAATGAAATATTGTCAACACCAGTCAGAATGGCTTTTACTAAAAAATCAGCAAGTAACAAAGGATGGCGAGCACTCATAATTTCCCATGAGCATAATAGAAATGATTGTTTATGAATATATTTGGATTATTTTCTCTCATTTAGCTATTGACTACATTTATATGTTTTTTTTTCTGTGTGAAACTGACTGTATATAGTATAAATCTGTATATCTATATCTATAATAAAACATTAAAGAGATGACATTTAAAAGGATTATTCTGAACCTATTAAATCTATGAGAAAAATTACTTATCAATGCTTCCCTTACAGACCATAGTTGAAAAGTATAATAAAAATCAGATAAATTTTCTTCTAGTTCTGCTGTTGGAACAAAACACCAAGTACAATTCTACCGTGACACATTAAATATATGGAACTTCTATAATTTTAGATAAGTTAGTCAAGATCTATTCTGGTAATTACATTATATTAACCAAAATTGCACATGTATTCATCTTGGTTCTCTTTATTGGGTTATAGAAAATTAACTAAATAAAAAGGTTAGTACACTCCTTGCAAAAGGATAAGCTAATATTTGAAAACTTGAACCGTTAAAATAAATGCATATTTGGACAAATGATAAATGTATACAGGGACTTTAAAATTTATGTACAATATACATTTATCAAATATGTCTATCCATGGAATTTTATTTATAAAAATTCTGAACCAATTTTTTTTAGGCAAAGTTTATTGTACAATCACAAATATTTCATATTGTCTATGTTTAATCCCTGAGAGAAATATAAAAAGATACATGATTTTTTTCCTTTTAAGTTATAAATTCTCCAGTTTAGGTAAGGCATACTGTAGCAATTATTAGCAAGGATTTTAGAGTTAGACCAAGGAAGATTTAAACCCTGGAAAAGTAACCTGGACTATCTGAAGTTTTGTTTTCTCATCTATAAAGTAAGGATAATAACCATGACTATTTCACAGTGTTATGAGAAGTAAAATGATTAGCACAATGCCTAGTATTTAACAATTGTTTAAACAATGTTCTATATTATACTATTTTTTGTTAGCAACACTGGAACAATGTTTAATCCAAAGCAATCAAGTTTAACATCATAGAGTCATTTTTTCCATAAGATACAAAGAAGGCCATCAAATGTGGAAGATTTTGCTGTTTATTAAGACAAAGCCAGCTGAAAAGTTCCTTAGAAATAACATTTTACATTCAACACAAATATTTGCAGAGATAGTGATAATGATTACTTGGCCTAGGAATGAAATCACTAATGGATATTCATCTAGAAAGAAAATGAAACATTTTTGCATGATAATTCATTTTATTCATTGTAGTTCCTTGATCCTATTCTATGCATTTGTGTGACAGAGGATAAAGAAAAAAAAATGTTGAAATGTGTCAGAGAAAAAATAATTTTTAAAAATATACATCCAGAGATCACACTGGTTTGGGAAGGAAAACCTCAATGATAAATAAATAGCTTAAAGAGATCAGTCATTTTTTCTATGAATAATACAGTCTGACTTTTCAGGAAAATCATTTGTTGAGGCTTTTTTTTTCCTTTTGTATGAAAAAGAGTTTTTCAACTTATTCATTTGATTATTGTCTTGAAAATAGAGCTACATAAGCTCTACTTTATGATAAAAAGCTATTTAGAGTTACTCTGGCATCATCCAATGGCATTGTCAGTCAAAGTCAACACAATTGACTGACAGATCACTGCTCTGTGTGGGTTCTACAACATGATAAAATGAAGACTAAGGGGTTTAGTAATGTTCAGGTTATGAACCTATGTACAGTAGCAAAGACAGAAATGCTTCTCCAACCTTTGTATTTATGAAACTAGTGTAGAGTTGCTAAATGCAATAAGTCTGTTCTGTAACGTGAAATTCCACATCTTTCACAAGTTCCCAGGTGGTATGGATCCTGCAGGTTTGTGAATCAATATTTTGATTAGCAAAGTCTTAGGACACACCATCAAGATGTGGAGTCCGATTAACACGGACTCAGTACTCTTGTTTAATTCAAATCCTTAGCATAAACATATTTCATTTTATTCCCATTCCTTTTAGAAATCATCTATACATCATTTTAGTTTTTGTATTTCTTGATTTGAAACAGATATAAAACGTGGCCTACATTTTTTGACATCCTAGAAAATTGTTGCTCAAGGTCATAATATATGAACCTGGCAAATCACCAAGTACCTTAGGCAAGTGTATTTTGAATTTAAAGATACATGTAATTGCCCAAGATATTTTTTGTAATGAGCAGAACATTAACATGACAAAGTTACTTGCTGCATTTTTAAAGTAATTCAGATACATGTTTCCGCAACATTTAAAAAAACTGTGGTGTGTTTCATGTCCTACTAATTGACATAGTTTAGAAGACTCAGTGATATAGCTGAGCTGGAATTTGTGGAAGGACTATGAAAATAAG
This sequence comes from Sapajus apella, assembly GCF_009761245.1. NCBI lineage: Eukaryota > Metazoa > Chordata > Mammalia > Primates > Cebidae > Sapajus > Sapajus apella. The sequence continues at coordinate 30,909,420 of NW_022436949.1, forward strand.
CAGTATGTTCCCAAAGAATCTCGAGTTAATCTATATAATGAATGCTTGGACATAGTCTCCAGGCATTTCAGTTCTAGGAATTCTACAAATAGAAAATTGCCAATGGGATTGTTTAGGCATGATTTTTCTTATTTTAGAATGAGAAAGTCTAGGCTTATTTAAAGAGATCAATCATTTGTCCAAGTTTCCAAATACAGCAAGAAAAAAAGTCAGGATTCAAATTCAAGTTGAGTGATTCTAATTGCCCATTCTTTTAACGAATACATCTTGTTGAGGAACAGCTGAACCCCTGAATTGGAGCTTAGCCCAGGAGGGTTCTTGACAACACCCAGGAAAGAATTCAAGAGTGAGCCAGTGGTGTTACAATCTTTCATTGGATAGTACTGTTCCTTGAAGAACAGGGCTAACTTACAAGCAGTGTGCCCAGAGTAGGCAATGTATGGGTTGGCAACTGTGTTGTACTTATATAAACTCACTTTCTGTTTCATGCAAATTGAGGGGTCAACAGATGCAAATTGAGGGGTGTGTTATTTAGACCTTTCTAGGAAAAGGGTGTTAATTTTTTGGGTTATTGCCATGGCATTTGTAAATAGCCATAGTGCTAATGGGAGTATCTTATGCTAATGAGCAAGGAGGGAAAATAGGAATCTCTTTTGTTGCCATCTGCTGGTTCTGTTTCTTTACTTTATCCAGTCTGGACCAGATCCGGTTTTAGTCAGCAGGGTTGTGACTAGAAAATAAGTCCTGCCAGTCTCTCACCTTTTGAGATTATTTGAAAGACTTCTCCTGATGCACTGATGCATTCAATTAGACATTTGTAGCAGCCAGTCTGATTTCTGTGAGGAATTTGGAATTAAGGTTTGTGTTTGTTTTAAGTATATTTCCTAAAGTTCTGTCCCCTGACACAACTCTTTACTTCTCTAAATTTTGGAACACTTGGATACCATATTTTAATCTTTGCCAATGTCTTTTAATGTTATAGCACTTTTTAATTATATCTTACATAAAATCTTTGTTAATTTGATATTACTAAGTAAATATTTGTTTCAAAGTTTGTTCTCACAAGCAATGGATAATAATATATATGTTCCTAAAATATTGGTCTTGCATTACTATCTATAATAGACAAATAGTGACAGAGAAAACTGTTAAATTCAAAGTGCGATTTTAAAGTAAATCTATTGTCTTTATCCTTTATAATACATTAGAACATTTTTGAAGTTTTTAAAGAAAATATTTTCTAAAATAAATTTTTATATAATACATTTTTATACAATGTGTATTTATGAAATACATATTTCAAAGTAACATAATAAAGTTTCTCATTTTAGATCATATTTATAACTGAATCAGAAATATAAAGATTAAAATTTTACCTATGTATCAATGATGGATTCCTCTCCTCAGTTTACAATACAAAGAGACTTATGCAGTGAAAAAGAAACTATGCAGAAATTCAACATTAATATACTTGTTTTTTCATTTATCCAGAAGAAATAGTATTCAAAGATCTCATTCTCTGATGTGGAAAACAAGAATATAATAGTCATTTGTCCCCATATCTGACCCAGAGAATTAGAGTCAATCTTTACTGTGTAGTCAGGATAAGAGAAAAAAAAAAAAACATAGTCGTCAGCAAAGCCAAAATTATTCTGAGAAACCCATTTTTACATAATAATTGGAGTCATGACCTTAGCATAGAATAAGAGCAAAATATATTGACTTTCATCCATGGAAATTTGGACTTCTAATATAGGATATTTTTTAATGTCACCTATCTTTAAACGCCTGCTTTACTCTTGCAGTGGCTTTCGCCCTGCTAGAAGTGTTCCTTAATGCAGTGTAATTGACAGTCTGAATATGAGGCCGAGCCACCTCAGCACCCCATATGCTCACCATCCAGGCCATGGTCCCTGAACAGAGAAGAGTTGATTGCTTCAATTATACAGGGGTCATAGGATCATTCGCCTGATACTTTTCAAATGGTCAGAATTACATTTCTAAATGTTCATTCTTATGATTTTATGTGGGATGTCATCACTTACAAATGAAAGTAACACAAGAAAGTGTTTAGTCTTCTTAGGAAGCTAAAAATCTTCTCTAGCAAAATGAAAAATATGTACAGCTTCTAACATCTAGGAGAAAAGGAACTATACAAGTTGTATTTGAGGCAGTCTACATACAATTTACATCTGACACAAAAGGCATGTTTTAGCAGACATACATTCATTTTTATTGTATCCATCATGGTTATATATTTTTTACAAATAAAAATACATTTATTCTATATCTGCCAGGGATTGGTTCTGGGACCAAATGTGAGCATGCGCATATCCCTTACATAAAATTGAATAGTATTTGCACATAATCTATGGATATCTTTAAATCACTTCTGGATTACTTATAATAACGAATATACTGTAAATGATTTGTAAATAGTTCTTATACTGTGTTTTTATTTGTCTATTTTAGTTGTTTTTTTAATTTTTGCTACTATTTTTGATCTGCAATTGGTTGAACCTGCAGAGGGAACCTGTGGATACTGAATTTTGACTAACTTTTAAGAAGGAAAGCAGTTTTTTAAAGGTGGGTAAGTCATAAATTTTAGATTTACAAAAATAAGGACACTTTAAAACTTTCTGGATTATTGTATATAGAAAAATTAAGTCCTAAAATGATAAATTACAAAGATTCAAACATATATGAGAAATGTTTTCACGTAGCCATCATATTCTCTTTATAATCCAGTCTGTATATGCTATTGTATTGGTAGCTGCTTTTCTACTTTTTATGACATGTTGTAGATTTTCTTTGTTACTCTTGATAGATAGAAAGGTAATTCTAAACTTTGTGTATGAACAAGGGGGTAAAATTTTTGTTTATAAAATGAATTATTCCTTATAAAACACATGTAGCTTCTATTTGAAGAAACATATCACAGTCTAAATTTAGAGTGCCATCTAGTGATGAATTAAATTCATTTATTTCAAATTGAAGAAGTATTCATGTTTCTATAATGTTAACTTCAATGTAAATTTTTTGTTAACATGGAAAAAGGACAGAACAATCAATATAAATTTAGTAGACAATTAACATGATGATTTAGTGAATTGTATTTATATCATTAACTTGAAAAGGCTTGTCCAACTTGAAAAAGACTTAAAACTTATGCAACATGTCTAACCTTAGTAACAATGAAATTGTTTGCATGTAGATTAGGAATCAATTAAACACCTGGATGTTTGCATTAAAGTACTCAAGATTCATTAACACAACTGACCATATTCAGGGCCTTCTTGGTGTTCACTAGCTACCCAACTAATACTGGTTGATGGATTAAATTAGATAATCAGTAAAGCATAAATGTTTCAAAAGTGTTTCAAAATGTAAATATAAAATAGTAACAAGAGTATTAAAAACAAAACTCCCTTTTTATAGAATTTGTCAGCTTTGAAAAGTGCTCAAAGCTCACTTGTGAATGATTAAATGATTTCTCTAGGCTTAAAATATACATTAAATATTAAAAATTAAATATAATAATTTATTAAAAGGGAAGAAAGGAAAATTTTAAAAAAAGGATGACAAAACAAAAAGGAAGAAAGCAGGGCACAAAAACAAAAGAAAGATCAAGGAAGAAAGAACAGGAAACGTCAGGAAGGAAAAGACAACCTTACTGTTGATCTGCATTTCTTCCAGTTGTTATAACACATATTACTCCATTTATGTCCATATTATAAAGCTCATTTTAATAGGAGGGCAACTGAGAGTTGGTCAGGTCATATCAACTTCTATGTTTCAAAATTTTATTTTTCTATTTAATTGTATTATTTGCATATAAGCATTAAAAAGCACTCATTCTCAAAATTTATAACATAAATGTTTTTACAAAGTGTACCGATATTTTGCAAAATTTATTGATTCTGAGCTCTAGATTTGGGTTCACAAGGTCTGCATTCTACATCTAATTTCATTATTTACTTTTTATGATTTTTTGACAAATTACTAAAGCATTTGGGAAAAAATAATAAAGGTGACTGCTTTCAACCAACTTCAGATCTAGTTGACTATATTAAATTAGTAGTTAAGCCCATTTGCTCTGATCTAAATAACCTCCTATTGTTTCATTCTGATATTTGTTAGGGAGAACCAAATCAACTATTTTGCTATTGATCAAAATCAATGAACTAAACAGGAAAAATTTTAAAAGCATCTGAATTGTATGGGAAAGTCAAGACTGATTCATCTTTAAGTGACAGAATCTTCCAGTAATTAGTGTATTTCCTTTAAAATTATTTAAGTTATTATGGGGCGAAAGATGCAGGCTTCAGAGGATTTCATAGGTCTCTGTAAGCCTGTATTACTTTAATCCTACATGTTGCAATCACTGCATCTGAAATGACTACTCCACCATATTCACAGATTTTAGAGCTTTCCAATTATGTGTATTTATGGACTACGTCCAATGCAAGAAGGCATTTTTCATAATCAATACACTATTTGTTTTAGAAAATAACATGGGATTTACTTTATTTCCGAATGAAAGAATATACTTCACTTTTTATTTTGAAATAGTTCCTTTGTCTGACCAAGTTTCTGAAAGAATAATATAGTTGATGCTTTTGGGCAATTTCTTGAAGGGTACTGATAAAAGATCTATTATATGACAGAAAAATAGCTTCAGCTTCGATCAAGCCAAATAGCCTTGTCCTAATTTAGTATCAGCCTCACTGTGATGATATTTCTGTGGCGATTTGCCAATAACCTGCTGTCATCATAGGAAGTGACTTTGGCTCAGGCGTTTAGTCAGTGAGCGAGTCACAGGGGACATACCCAAATGAGCATGGCAGTCTCTCCCGGCAAGGGTATGGAGAATTTTCTGTAGCATATTACTTTGTTCATACCACCTTGAGAAAAGGAAAACTGAAGGTCATGCTAAATATGTTTTGTCTTAGAATGCCGTATTTTCAGTAAATGAATTAGGGAAAACTTTGTACTTGTCAGTAAAAGTTGGCCTTGAGCAAATTGTACTCCCTAGCAGTAGTTGATATTTGTTGCTTTTCAGTCACCATTTCCAACTCAAGGTGTTTTAATCCAGAGAGTCACTGCTTCTCAATTTGTGTAGACTTGATAGAGTTGTAAATCTAGGTGCCTATTCTCACAGGGTAGAATCCTAAGGGTGTCCCTAGAGTATCCCTCTGTTACGTTAATTTTTCCAACCCTTTCAACTGCTCCCAGACCATAATTAATACATAGTAATTCAGATGACCTAGCTGGAGATTTTTAAATTTATATATATCTATATATCTATATATAGATATATATAGATATCATATATAATTATATTATATATAACATATAATTATATTTAATTTATATATATTTATATATACATATATAAATATATAAAAATATATAAATTTTTAAATCTCCAACTAGCTTACTGGAATTACTGTGCATGTATATATGTATGTACATATAAGTATATGTTTAAATATATGAACATACATACATAGCAATTCCATATATATGTACCTATATATATTCCATTTTGTACTCTATATACATGGTGTACAAATTGATATATATTTTTTGAGGCAGAGTCTCACTCTGTCACCCTGCTGGAGTTCAGTGGCGCGTTCTCGGCTGACTGCAGCCTCCGCCTACTGGGTTCAAGCGATTCTCCTGTCTCAGCCTCCTGAATAGCTAGGATTACAGGCACACGCCACCATGCCTGGTTAATTTATATATCTTTAGTAGAGACAGGGTTTCACCATTTTGGTCAGGATGGTCACGATCTGACCTCGTGATCCACCCGCCTTGGTCTCCCAAAGTGCTGGGATTGTAGGAGTGAGACACAGCGCCTGGCCACAAATTGATTTTTGATATATAGATAAATTGTGGAATGGGTAAAAATCTTAAACTTTTGCAGCATAACCAAGAAAAAAGAAAGGAAATGGCTTTGAGTAAATGCTTTTGTAAACTGAAAATAAAATCTTAACCCCCTATCCCCACTGACTGCATGGTTGTCCCCTCAGCCAGGGAAACCCCAGAAATGACTTAAAAGCTTAGTGCCCATCAGAGGTCAGACACACATTGTTATAAGCCCCTCTTTTTTGTGGTTTCAACACATCTGACCAGCATTAATGAAAAGATAGAGATCATAAGACTGATGGAATGGGCTCTTTGTGGCATAAGATATCAAATTTTAAACAAGATTTAAGGCCACATCAGGCAATTCAGTTGCACATCCCTATACTTAAACTACAAAACATAAGCTATGTTCTAATGGCCACAAAGTTTTACTTTCTCTCTAGCAACTAAGTAAGTACTGTCCTCAAGATAAGCAATATTAAAATACTTGCAACTCATCCAGCTCACAGAAGCTGACTACATTCAGTAACTTTTAACTGGGCAGGTGTCTAAATTCAATAACTTTCTCCTGGTAAGAAGACCACCAACCACGCCTGGTCCTGGCCAGTTTACAGAGATTGCACACTTGTGTAACTTCATGTCCTGAAAAGATCTTTTAATATCCAGTGTTGGAAGTGGGCCTAGTGGGAGGTGTTTGGATTGTGGGAGTGGATTCCTCATGAATGACTTGGTGTCTTCATTGGGGAATGAGTAAATTCTCCCTCTATGAGTTCATGCAAGATCTGGTTGTTTTCAAGAGGCTGGCACCTCCTTCTGTCTCTCGCTCCCTCTTGCTATGTGACATGTTAGCTCCCCATCTGCCTCTCACCATGATTGTAAGCTTCCTGAGGCCTCACAAGAAGCAAGCAGATGTTGGTGCCATGCTTATACTGCCTGCAGAACCATGAGCCAAATAAACCTCTTTTCTTTGTAAATTGCCCAGCCTCAGGTATTCCTTTACAGCAAGGCAAAACTGACTAACAAGGACCTAATCATAGTACATTTTAATGTTATGTCCTCACCCCAAGATGAACATGAATTGTATGTTACATACACATTTGTTCAATATGCATGTGTCAGAACCACCTTCACCAATATTCATAGCTCTTCCTGTAACCAGTTGAATATGTATGTTTGACCAGCCTTTTTGACATAAATCTCCTACCTCACTCCCTCCTCATTTGAGGTGCCTATCTCTGGACTTTGGCCAGACAGATGCTTTACTTTCCAGCCTGCAGATGGTCTCTTTGCAGGCTGCTACCCTTTGTAAGAAATAAAATATCCTTCTCATTTTCTAGACTTACAGATTTTGTTTGTATGATTTCTTTTTAAGTTTACAGGTCTTAGAAAATAAACCTCAACCGAGCTTTCTGTCTCAAAAGCATTATCGTGAATCCTTCTTGCTAATCATTAGTGTTAACATGTTTACAGCCCATGTTCAAAAAGTTTACTCCATCTGCTGATTACAGTTGCCTTTGACTGAATTGTCTAAGGTCCACATTTCTTTTGATTTGTTTTCTTTTTGAGATGGAGTTTCCTTCTTGATGCCCAGGCTGGAGTGCAATGGCACCATCTAGGCTAACTGCAACCTCCACCTCCTGGGTTCAAGCGATTCTCCTGCCTCAGCCTTCTAAGTAGCTGGGATTACAGGCATGAACCACCACGCATGGCTAATTTTGTATTTTTAGTGGAGATGGGTTTCTCCATGTTGGTCAGGCTGGTCTCCAACTCCCAACCACAGGTGATCTGCCCACCTCAGCCTCCCAAAGTGCTGGGATTATAGGTGTGAGCCACCATGCCCAGCCTCCATTTCCTTTTAAAAACTAAGATCTGTAATGGATATACTGGTATTTATAATTCATTCTGCTAATGATTAACTCATGCCTGACAAATAGGAAAATTCATTTTTTAGGCAAAATAAAATGAACTTAAGTCTCCAAATGACCCTCTCCCCTTTTTGTGAGTTGGTATGAAAAATAAATTAATCAATGAGACTCCATGTAAGTTAAAATTTCTTGTCTGATAGACCTGTGTAAAGTGGACCAGTTGAGGAGAAGGAGATGCTTTTGCTGAACAGGAACCAGGCTTAGGGAGAACTGTGAGGATCCAGACTTGGGAATGATGTATTAAACTTTACCTTTAATCAGAAGATGACTCCCTAGAACCCATGGAACCTCACACTAAATAATCTGTGAAGTGTACAGGAAGTAGATGAAACAAGTTCTAAGGGAAACAAATGGGTATATATGTGAAAGCCACTTTCAGAGGCATAGTATTAAGAATTGGCTGCCAAATATTTCTGATTCCCACACTCCAGAAACATGACATGATTGTATTCCATGGCCCCTTTCCAGTTGACTGATACCTGTAATTAAAACATGGTGGGTGAGCAAAATAGATCAGTGCCATTTCTAGGCCACAGTATTTAAGTGACAGTGTAAGACCCTCTAGAACATTCTTTGCCTCTCACATAGTAACCACCAAAGATGGAACAATAGCTATTTTGTCTTCATTGATCCCTCAGGAATTATGTTGAACAGTCATTACTGACACTCAGTAAAGGAATTATAACCTGGCTGAGAAGTAAGCTTTTATTTTGACTGCTGAAATTTGGGGATTGACGTTTCAATACAAATTATAGTAGCATAACGTAAAATACCCTAATTCAACCAGCTATAGTTACCATTAACATTTCACAGGCTCAGCTGTGTTGGGGAGAAAGATCTCAGATGTCAGCTGTCAATTAAGAAGCAAACTATGAAAGCAATGGTCAATCCTTCAATCAGTTACTGTGATGTTACAAGCAAGAGGCTTAAGCAGAGAAAGCTCCAACTCCACCTATTTCATTTTCCTACATGGAATGGTGCACTGATAGAGGGTGAGAGAGATCAGCACAGGCAGAGACTAGAGGATTGTCTCACTGTTGAGAGAACCCCAGTAAGAGGTTCTTTCAGTTTTATGGACCCTGGAGTTATAGGAAATTGTGTGGGAAGGACAGGGAGTGGAAAACTACTGGATATGAAGAGTAGACAAGAGTTTCAACTTTTTCTCTTCCTGCTCTAATTAGGAAGTCTCAGCAGAGGTGCCAGAGGAAAGCCTCAGCCAAAGGTCCCAGAGAAAGAAGTCTTAGAAGGAAGGCAACTGATTAGTGATATGGTTTGGCTCTGTGTCCTCAACCAAATCTTATCTGGAATTATAATCCACACGTGTGGAGGGAGGGAGGTGATTGGATCATAGCAGTGGTTTCCATCATGCTCTTCTCATGATAGTGAGTGAGTTCTCATGAGATTTGGTTGCTTGATAAGTATAGGGCTCTTCCTCCCTTCAGGCTCTCTCTCCACCTGCCACCATGGAAGAAGTGCCTCTTCCCCTTCTGCCATGAGTGTAAGTTTCCTGAGGCCTTCCCAACCATGTGAAACTGTAAGTCAATGAAACCTATTTTCTTTATAAATTACCCAGTCTCAGGCATGTCTTTATAGCAGTGTGAAAACGGACTAATGTAGTTAGTAATACAGGTATGCCTAAGAGCATGGCCAGCCATGGAAGGCTGAGTCCTTGACTGAAACTCCTATCACAGACCAAAGTACACTGGCTGGCTGCCAAGCCTGGTATAGAGGAGGTAACTCTGCCCCATGAGGTTTGCCAGGACTGTGATCAGGCCTAAAATATCACACAAAAGTTTTTGGCCAGAAGACAGACTCCTGATAAATTAGTAAGACACCATTAGCTTAAGGCTCTCTTTATACTTTGAATTCCTAGATAACAGTCTGAAACCTAAATTAGAAATATAACAAACAGCCAAGATTCAGCCAATCACAGGCCAGCTAACTCATGAGACCACGCCCAAATAATGCCGACACCTAGCTGTGAACAACCAGGTGACCTCTGTACTTTGCCTGTGTCTAAGCTGTAAAAGCCAGCTGTTCACACACCTGGGTGAAGTTTCTTAAACCTTTCCTGGGTATGAATTCTGCCTGATTCATGAATTGTACTTTGTTCAAATAAACTCTGCTAAATTTAATTTGTCTAAAGTTTATGTTTTTGTTTTTTAACACTCCTTGACATATAATTGCAAGACCAAGAATATATTTGCTCTACCTCCAGAGGCAGAGAATTGATATTTTTTTTAATAGCTAGAGTCCTTTTCAAATGAGTCTATTCAGCTATCTATGATCATGTAACAGATTGCTCCCAAACTTACTGACCATTTTGATTTGCTCATAATTTGAGGGTAAAAGATTTGGAAAGAACTAGGCTGAGCAGTTTGTCTGTGATTCTTTTGGTGTCAGCTGAGTCAGCTGTGACTGGACGATACTGTTCCCACGCGGCTTCCCCTTTCACATATCTGGTGAATCGATATTCTTTATTCTCTCTCTCTCTCTTTTTTTTCTCTCTCTCCCCCTTCCCTATCCCGTCTCGCACCCCATTCCCCCAACACAAAGGTTTTATGTTGTCTTAACTTCTGGACCTTTCCATGCAACTAAAGTTTCTCACAAATTAGTGGTCTTAGGATAGTTAAATTTTTCATGAGGCAGGAAATAGAAGCTAAGACGTCCATTAAGAACTATACCCAGAGTCATTTCTGCCTCTGTTGCTGTTGTTCAAAGCCAACCTAAAGAGGCCACCTGGTTTTAAGTTGGTGAAAGATTCAACTTCACTCGTGATGGTTAAGCTGCAAATCACACTGTAGACACACATATGGGGTGGGAGAAGTTATTGTGGTTTTCTGTGGGAAACAAATCTGCCATATATTTCATGTTGGTGAGTTTAGAAAGCCTGGAATACTAACAAGCTTAAAGAACACCTGCCACAAGTTATTTATAGGTCCTAAGATTAAAAAATGTACACACAAATAACTGTCATAAAACATATATTATGTAAGAAGGAATACAAATAGCTATAATAAAACATACACGTATATTGTGTAATGAAAGAACAATAAAACATATACATATATTGTGTAAGATGGAATGTTTATTTCTAAAGCATCATGCTTATTTCTAAGGGATGATGTTTATTTCTAAGGAAATCTTTGTATTAGATTTTCATTCCTAATGTAACAAATTTCCATAAACTTGGCAGCCTGCAAGAACTCCTACATTTTAACTTAAGAGTTTCCCAGGTCAGAAGTTTAGGTGGGGTTAGCTGGTTTCCATGCTTCAGGTCTTGCAAGGTTAAAACTAAGATAGGGATAGGTCTGTATTTCCTACTGGAGGTTCTGAGGAAAGTTCTGTTTCCAAACTTATTTAGGTTGTGGGCAAAAATCAGTTTTTTGTAGTTGTAGGACTCGCATCACTCTTTCCTTTGTGGCTGTTGGTTGGGAATCAGTTTTTTCTCCTAGAGGCTACACTCCAGCTCTCTTATGCTCTCTATATGAATCCCTCCAGCAGTGACTAATTGAGTTATTGTCACCCTTTGAATTTCTCTGAGTAATCCTTGTGTAATATCTCTCTACCTTTGGCTGGAGAAGTGATTGGTTTTTAAGGGGTCATGTAATTATACTGGACTCACTTGGATAATCCAAAATAATCTGACTACTTAAATGTCGGTCACCTTATTTACATTTGCAAAGTCATTTTTGCCATGTAGCATAGCATATTCTCAGGTAGGAGAGATTAAGGCATGGACCTATTTAGAGGGCTAGTCTGTCAACCATAGAATTAACAGAAAGCATTCCATCTGTTTCTTGACAGATGAATAAGCTATTTCTGTGATATAGAAGTTGAAGCTATATAGAATGTGAACTATTTTGTATTCATGCTAAGTAGTTTAAACTAAATCTGTTTTGACTAGACTTCTATCTATGGTCTTCGGACATTGAATAATATGGTTTTTTTGTATTCTTCAGAGATAAATTGGCTAGTGAGATGGAAAATATTTAGACAGAGTGAACTAGCTCAAGGCTTAACTATCAGGAAGAGATAATAATGTTCTATATTGTGGCTTACTAATAAGATTGAGAATGGAAAATGAGAATGATTTTATGGGAATGAAAGTATTCAATGGTTATTTTTTGTTTGTTATAAGAGCCTGTATTGATTTATAAAATCTTCGTGGAGATAGGGGATAGCATTTTTCAAAATTAAAGAGACCATGGGTAAAAAAAAATACATTTTGTTTGAATTATATTGATTTTGATATTTTTAAGCTATCTTTAAGAAAATACCCTCCAGATAATCAGATACATTAATAGGTCAAGAATTCAAAGGAGAGACAAAATGCACAGATGTACCTGTGATTTTCTATTTTCTTTAGAATAATTTAAACAATAGACATATTAACATTTATAGAACCCAGGTCAGGATTTATATGTATTTCATTTAGATTTCACATATTTCAGAATTAGTATTTTAAAGTGTACAAGGAAAACAAAGAATCTTCCACTTTTTCCCCTAATATTCCCTTAGTGGTGTGTATTTTCTGCAACGGGCTGGTTTTAATAATGCTTGAGCAAAAGCACATTTTCTAGTTTTTTATAATTCCTTTTTTTTTTTTTTTTTGAGAAAAACATTTAAAGCCCCTTCTTAACTGGTGACTCCATTTTTGGCCACGAAAACAATTATGCCTTTAGTTTCCTTGTTTTCCAGAATAAATGGGCCTTTTTATCTACTGAAATTTACTCCAAAATGGAAAGAGCAATGCTAAAATGTCTAAATGGGTTGAGCCTAGATATTTGATAGAGTTTGGGAGGTAAGTAGAATCTCAGAAAGTAAAATAAATTTAATAGCTATGTTTAGAAACAAACACACTTGCAGACATTTTATGAGTTTAAAATTGTGAGCAGGTGATAAAAAGTTGCAGCATTAATAGAAACCCAAACACACTGCTGTGGTCAGCAGAATGCTGATGCAGGAAAAATATTTTCATCTTGATAGCATAACATCCTGTCCTCTGACATCAGGGTTACTCTGGCAAAGAGGCTTAAAAAGAAATATTCTAAAGGAGGTTGCTGCACATTTATAATGAATAATAATGTTTCCAAGTTCCAGTATTCTGCCTGCCTGTTTCTACATTGTGGAACATTTTAGGACTTTGTTAAACTTTTCCACAAAAACTTCTCTTTGAGAAGAGTATATTTAATAGAAAAATTATCTAACGTGACTTATTTCCCTCTCTTTCTCATATACATATTTCCAAATATATGTACATATATCCATATATATTTTTGTGTGGATCTATATATTTTTATACACATGGAAGTCAAAGTTCAGGCTAATTATCGTACAACTTAAACTTAGAAACCTGATAAACATACATGTGTTTTTTTTTTTTTCACATAGTGGAAGAATTTCATTTATTTTTCTGCTTGTTATTTTTGGTGAGTTCTTATTTCATTTGGATTTGTTTGACTACTTGCTTTTTTATATGTTTTCATTTTCGAAAATGACTTTTGCAATGTGAAGAATTTTAGGAAGAATGTTTACAAACAACAACAAATCACCTGAGATACATTACAAGTGTCTGAAAAATTAATGTTTCAAACATTGAGATTTAATATTTAGGACTTGTGGGGGCCTAAAAGTAAAAACAAAGCAGGGATCATCTGCCAGTTATTGTTGACACCACTGTTTACTAAATGCCGCCAATATTCGAAATGTCTAAAACAGAACTAAGATTTGTTCTATGATGTGGCACATATTATGAGAAACATTATAAATTTTTATTGATTAATACTAATATTGAGCACAGAATAATAGCAAAATGGAACATATTACATGGGTTTCCCATTTCTGATACTGACATAAATGCTGACTAATCATGCCTACACATTTGCCACGGTTGATTAAATGTTTACTGATTCTAAATCCACATCCAAAAGTCTCTTACATCTTTCTTTATAATATTAACTATTAGGCTCACTTTTGCTCTTTGCCCCAAATTCTCTAAAAATAAACAAGGTTAAAAGTCAGGTGAATTATTTTTTCTAGACAGGAAATTCTGTCTTGCTGTCTCATTCTTTGAACAAATTCAACTTATTTGTGAAATTATTTTCCTAATATCCTGTAAAATAGTATCAGAGACATAGTTTGATATGAGTCATATTGATATAATAACTGTCTCATGTGACATGGGACAATTTATTTGATTTACAAATGAATACAAATTATAACATCAAGATAGTCTGTAAAATATATTAGCAATATTGGCTATTGTTTATACTGAATATAAGTGTTATTTAGAAGTTTGGAAAAATCAATATCTTACTTGAAATTCAGTGGAATACGTTAACTCTTTTTTTGTTTATTTTTGGCAGTAGAAGTAAATTGCAGAATAAAGAAAAAAACTGCAGGCAAACACTAATCCACTTGTCCTCTTAATTTATGCATATGCATATACATAGACACACAAATAAGTCATACATTTAAGCTATCTAATGATTTTCTGCTGTCTAAAAACTAGAATATTATTTAATTTATAGAATATTGGTGCTAGAAGGAACCTTAAACATTACATCACCCAAGCCTGTATTTTTATTGCCAAGGTCATAGAGTGAAGGTGATTCAAACCAAAATCAATTTGTCTTCCAAGTCCAGTTTCCTTTTTTCTTAAATATGTTGTCCCTTATGTCTAGAAAACCCAGAAAGAATATAATAAAAGCCCATTTCTAAAATCCCCACCCAGATCATTTTAAGGGATAAGGCCTTCTCCCACCTTCATGTTCCAAAAGCATGCTGTTTGATTTTTGATCCCAAACATATTAGAGGCTTTGTTAGCAGCTCCTTCTGGCACTGAATCATCTAATACAAAAATGCTTCTCCATTTAGCGTATGAAGAGGCTAGAATGAGGTTGGAAACTAAAATTCATTTGAGAAGAGTGACATTAGTCGTTCAATATTTTTATTCTATTGAAACATACTTGTCTTTAATTTAGAGGACTAGATTAAAACAGGTCTTCCTTTCTCTTTTCATTCCTAAAATGGAAACTACTAATGCAAATTGCTGACTCATTGTATCATAAAGGAAAGTAAATAAAGAAACCAGCTCAAGCTCTAGTCATCCAAGAATATCATGCATAAAATAAGAAAAATGTTAAGTCCATAAAACTTTTAAATGTGCCCATGATATGTTTTGAAACTTTTAAATTCCTCCATGATAAATTTGAAGAAACTTTCCTTACTGTTAGATGAGCTCTATTGTCAATCATTTGATGATTCATTCTTCACTCATGTATTAGTTTATTTAACACATTATTTTGAATGTCTTTAATGGGCCTGACACTTTTCTAGACCACTTTATGGGTAAAATGCTGAAATCTCTTCCTTTGAGGGTGCTGTTTCCAAGTCTTTGACACTGAATCCTACAGTCCATAAACTGTGCAAGAGCTAGATAAATCTCCAAATTAAATAAATAATTTTGCAATTTACTTGATTTTTTCAGTTATTCTATTTGGCATAAACAGGGAGTCAGATGAGTTTGATTTAAAAATCAAGGTGCAGTTGAGAGGACATGGAGCGGAGCAATTAGAAATGCAGGTTCAGGGGCCAGTAATCCTGGGTTCAGATTACAGGTCTGCCCTTTTCTAGCTGCGAGACTTGGCCAAGTTAGATACTTCTTCAATTGTAGATGTTAACATGAAAATTAAGATAATACTATTGAGTTAATTCAGGTAAAATAATTAGAGAACCTGGCATATGTTAGATGTTATTGCTCATGTAAATTGCCTTAGGCAAATAGAATTGTAATTACAGTTACAATTTAGAGAGGGCAAGAGATGACTCTAGGCATGAAAGGAGAAGCCAGAGTACTTAGTATCTAATAATAAAGTTATTTGACTAGGAGATGTGCGTGATGAAAATAAATGAAGCACTTTACTTTGTAGCAAGTTATAGACAAAAGTAAATGTTGGAGATCTTATAATTGCCTGAAAACTGTTTTTTCATGGGGAATAGATTTTATTCAGAGAAACTAGTTAGCAGAATTACATAATAATCTAAGTTAGAACTAATGAGATTTTATATAAAAATGATAAAATTATAATTAAGAAAAAATATATTTGAACCAGGGAACATAGTAAAATAATGTATGGAGTTATTAAATCTAATCTATAAGATGAATTACTATTATTTCCCAATATAAAAGAATAAAATGTGGCTTGGAGATGCTTAGGAATTTGTCTACTAATTTGTCTACTATTTGTCTACAATTTTTAAGTGCTAGGCTTAGTTTCATACTAATTTATTTGAGTTGATAATTAACTTTATTATATCACAGTCCTTCTGGTTATTAATTTCTATGCAATAAGAACAGCAGATGTTTATTGAATTGATTCATTTTGTGTGATTATAAGAATAAAGATATAGTCAAAAATGAATTATGGCTCTCCAATTAATGATAGCAGAATTAGAAGAAAAATAGACTGAGGATAAAAATTGAAGGAGAAGATTGGTTCATGTTGGCAGAAGGTAATTCATAACTATCCATAGGATGTCCAGAGGAAGATGTTGAGAGTGCAGGTGAATATATTCATGTGAAGCCATAGGAGAGGTGAGGGCAAGAAATAGAGATTATGAGTTTAAAGTGCAAACAAAACAAAAGTAGAGAAGAAAATAAAAAGAAATAGTCCAAGAGGCACCAAGATAATCAGGGCAAACAAATGGAGGAAAACCTTACAAGGAACAAAAGCTCAGCAGTGTTGACTGGAATATAGTGTGATACAGTCACAAAAGGATGGAAATGCTTTTTATTAAATTTAGTACCCAAAGGCTTTTAATTTCCTTGCAAAGAATATTTTGAATTCAGGCATGGAGAAAGAAACTAGACTGTTAAATTTTAAAATGTCATTAGATGCAGAGAACTGGACTCAGAAAAATGTATGATAAATTTTCAGTAATTTTGATTGAGAAAAGAAAAAACAGTCGGGAGTTGGTATTGTAAATAAGGACATTTGTTTTATTTTATTTTGTTTTGTTTTATTTTTATTTCAGAAATAGATATACTCATATCAACTGGGGGGGTGATTATGTAATAGAAATGGGGCTCTTTATTTGGAGCAATGTCTGTAAGGAGGTGAGTAGCAAAATTACCAAAAGCACAGGCATCCTGAAGTAGACTCATAGATGTAGGGGACAAGATCCCACAGCAGGTCAGTTTCTTACTTTGGGATCTATTTTCTTCCATACTTAAAATAATTACAATTTCATAGGTAAAATTCAGTCCCTATCAAGCTATAAATCCTTCAGGTTCTCACAGTCCTTCTTACGATAACATCAGATTTCTTGCCCAGAGTCTTGCTTGTGCATTTGAATTTCATTTAAATTTTGAGAAAATACTGCCCTATATAACCATGATTCCCCTTATCTTCATATGTATTATCAATTTATTTTGAATTTTCTCTCGCTATTAAAGAAAAATAAAGGCCATTACTCAATGCTCCAAATAAAAGTGTGAAAGTGACTTTAGGCAGTTTAAAGATGGTGGAGATAGGCACTGAATGTATTCTAATTGAAAGCATTTTTGAAATAATTTCTGGTAAGCAAAATGGCTCAGCATTCTTTCTGTCTTTCCGTTTGTCTCCGTCTGACTCTTAATTAACTACTCCTCTCTCTGAATTTTTATCCTAATTTTAAAAAATTAAAAACAGAAAAATCCAGAAGACAAACCATAAGGCAATCCTCTAAAAGTCCCAGAGCTCAGTCTTAAGACCTCTTCTTTGCTCTATCAACATTTAATTTGATTAAGAAACTGCCACCTGTTTTAACACATAAATCCTGATTTCTTAGCAATTTCACAAAAGAAGTCTTGTTAGAGATTTCCACAGTGGAAGTGAAGCAAAAGCTGTTTTGTTTCTTATACATATTGCCACCTACCAGCTTGCTTCCTTCATTGATATGAGGCAGTGGCAGGGCCTGCAATTCCTTTATTGTCCCCTTATTTCTCAAATTCCTGGATGCAGTGAGTGTGTTTATCTGCATGCAAAGGGCCCAATTTCTTCAAGATCCCTTCCCCATCAAAGTCAGAGGCAAACAGAGCTGACACTGCATCTTCATGGGAGTTCAGATCATGTTTGTGGGTTCCAGCTTAATCTTGGGTCGTCTCCCCTACTTTCTATCCAGTATCCCTTCCAAACCTGCCTACTCTGTTTGCTTCTACTACTGAAATCTATTAAAATATCAAAAGATTGTGTATGTGTGTGTGTGTATGTGTATGTGTGTGAATTTAAGTAGCACAATGGATATGTTCAGTATTTCAATATTTTCTAACTTTTTAGAATAAATTTACTACCATGATATATTGTAAAATCATCAGTTGAGTTCTTTATGCTGGTTTAATGATCATTTAATTGTGATGTCTGTGTCCCTACACAGCTGTTTATAAATGAGCAATTAATATAGTGTGCTTTTTAGCTAAATGCATTATTTTGAATCATTTCAACTAGGTACTTTATTTACAGTGATAAAGGCTATATGCCTGATTTGTTTACTTCAAATTAAAAATGCTTTGCTCTTTTCTAAATTTATCTTGTACTATAGATTTCTCTCTTTTTGCCTGGATTATCTTCTGTGCTTTGACTGTATTTGGAGCTCATATTAAAGATTGCACTTTAACTTGGGAGGCCAAGTGGGTGGATCACCTGAGGTCAGGAGTTCATGACCAGCCTGGCCAACATGATGAAACATGTATTTTTTAGTCTCTACTAAAAATACAAAAAATTAGCCAGGCATGGAGGAAGGCACCTGTAATCCCAGCTACTTGGGAGGCTGAGGCAGGAGAATCACTTGAACCCAGGAGGCAGAGGTTGCAGTGAGCCAAGATCACGCCATTGCACTCCAGCTTGGGCAACAGGAGTGAAATTCTATCTCAAAAAAGAAAAGAAAAAAAATGGAAATTAGCAACAGTCACTTGAAATAGTATTTTTTCCTATAGAAAAGTATGCATAGAAATTGTACCAGTGCTTCTTAAACATCTCTGGATACACATTTCTGAATTTTAGTAAAAGTTGTAAGAGGAGAAAAAAGAATACTACCCTTTGATAACTTGCTATAGTCAGATTTGGGACATGATATAATCACTCTGGAACTACATAAGGGAAACTTGACAAATAATTTGGCTTAGACCTGAATATATCTGTCAAGGAAAACTTATCAAAAAAGTTCAGCCTTAACAACATTAGCAAATTTATTGAGTGTTTACTATGTTCTAGCTAGCTACCCACACACTCTCTGAATTTAACTCCTTTTAGCTTTATTTGAGAAAGATAGGAAATGCCAAATAATAACTTCTTCAAATAAAGGAAACAAACTTAAGAAATGTTGGTAATTTGAATCAAATCCAGTCAACCATGTATATATACTACAGTGGTTGCCATTCAATGGGAATATGGTGCTAGATATAAAAATAATCTTAGGTTGAAAATGGTACCAGCATCTTTCTATTTGTGTGACTACCTCAATACCATAGATTTTCCACTTCCTGATTCCTGTTTTCATTCTGTATTTCCAATTCACTCTAAGAAGAATAGCATTATAAAACAGTGCAGGGACAGCATCTTCCTTGTACAGGTTAAAATAGTAAGTAGAACTGTGAAAGTTACCATTCCAATGAATACTTCAGTGGAAGTAGGGATGAAAAAAAAATAAAAAAATAGAAGTTCTGTAAAGATACTGAGCTCTCCCACTGAACATAAAGTGTGGCAGGAAATTACAGGACATTCCCATTATCTATATTGTCAATATCTAAATGGGGAGGAGTGTTTAAGTAAAAACAAGACCAGTCATTGTCAGATCTTCAATATGGCAAACTGCCAGTACTTTTAGAATCTTGAAGTTCAGACATTTAACAACCCACTCTCCATTTAGGTAATTTAGTCCTTGTGAAAGGAAGATTGGCAGAAAGGAAAGAGAGTGAAACACTCTGTTTATCCAAAGAAAAATAGATCCTGGGCACTAAGTGCACCATCTTCTATCACGTTGTCCTGCCCAGGCACTTCGCTTTATATGCAGAGCCATTTACAGGACAAAATTGACTTTAACCACTCCTTGATCTTAGAAACCTGTACACTTGCTATTTACTACCCAAGGAAGCTGTTCTACTTTATAGTCTTTTCAGGAAAAAAAAAAAATCCTTCCACATTTGCAAAGATTGAGTGCCCACACAATATTAAATTCACGAAAACCTACTTAAGATAAATTCTGAACTAGTGCTTTTAACACATTTAGTAGGTGTCAGAAATAAAGTAAAAGCAACATGAAGTTGCTACTTGTGAAGAAGTTAGGTAAATCACTATCAACAATCCCTCCGCAGTCCTTTCGCTTACCTCTTCCATCTTATAAGGTAACAAAGAAAGTGCCATTCCTTTCTCAGGTGGAGGCCAGTAAGAAAAATTTAAAGACTGTAGGCTACTCTAATGCCGTATAAAATTTTCTTTTTAAACCTGGATCAAAGAGGCAGCATTCTATGGTATTTAAAATACATCTCTTTATTGCTAAGTATTCATTAGGATAGAAGAAATACATATTTATTTAGTCTTTAAATATTATATAAACCATTTAGTTCTAAAACATCATGGGTTTAAGTTTGGTGTAATAGTGTGGAAACATTATTTTAAAAATAACGAGAAAGTTATTCACAAACAAAGATGACATTCTGAGCCTTCAATTATTTAATTATGTAATATTTCAAAGAACTGATATACTTTGAAAAGAGGGTGGTTTCTGGTGTTTGGAAGAGGTGATTAAAATATAAATGCAGTTGTGGTTAACATGAACAAAACTGTAGAGAAAAATCACTATTGATTGAACTTTTATACCAGGCGTAAGCTCTTGAATGGAATTTTACATAGTTTTGCTTTTTCCCCCTTAAATCCTCACAGTAGACCCACGGGAATTGCTTATTATTTGTCTTTCATTAATGAAAAAACTAGGCCTAAAAGATAAAATATATTTTCACAGGTCACATCAATGCATTTAAAAGCAAGAGTTTCTTACTTGGACTCTGGTATTCTTCTTCTGTGGCATGTATCTTTCATATTGCTGTTTCCAGGACAGTACCCAGGGCTTGTACATTCTTGGTCTCTCTAACCCTGAACAATGGGGAAAGGGGCCCTGGAGGCGTGATGAGTTTACCATTCCAATAAATATCGTGGACCCAAAGAGTTTTGCAGAAGAGTAATTTATTAGACAGAGAGAGAGAAAGAAGACAGCTCCCACACTGTCATGGGAGGGGACTCAGAGAAGGAAACCCTTCAGGTAGGAGCCCCTGACGTTTTAATCCTTGAGTTATTCCCTCCCTATTCATGTTCTCGTCCAATGAGGGGAGTTCCTTCAGACTTCCTCCGGAGTGATTGATCTTTGACTCTGACACTGGATTGGCTACTTCTTCTACAACCCTGAATTACACAGCCTCTTCCTCCCAGAGCTTTCAGTGGGAATTTGGGACAAAAGAGTCCCCCACCTGGCTTTCCCTTGCACAGGAAGATCAGACAGAATTTTACCTGGCCCACGTGCAGGAGGTGCTCAGTGAGGTGGAGAGCCAGGAAATTCCTGCATTTGAATCCCCTCTGGTCTCCAGATGGAGGTGTAGAGGAGGTGCTCAAAGGAAATTCCTGCATTTGAAACCATGCCCCATGTGGACCCAGGAAGAGAAGTTTCTTTAACACAGTCCCTCAGTACCCCCTCTGAACAGGAAAGTCCAGCTGCTGTTGGGACATGGGCATCGATTGCTCTCTAACTACTTCCTGCTGAATTGGGGCACAGAAGGGGCCCTGCAGTTGAGGTTTCCTCCAGAGGGGAGTCTTCCAGGGGTTTAGGTCAATCCAGAGGTCTGTTATAGAGCTCATGAGTCAAGGCATTCCGGGTTTCATTTGCAGGACCATTTGTAGCCTCATGGCCTCAATTCTAGAAGAAGCAAATTTGACAAGAAGGTTAAAGATGAGAGGCCTGAAGGCCAGCAACAACAGAATGGTGACAAACGGGCCTGGAAGACGGTAGAGCCAGGACAGCCAGTTGCTACACAAGCTCCAGGATCCTGTTTCTTGGAGGTCTTTAGCCCTGCATTTGATTTGGTCCCTGAGTTCTTTAACTTTAAGACAAGACCTGATTGGTTTACAAAGTAGTAGCATTCTTCTCCTAAAAAGAGACAGGATCCTCCTCTCTGCTGTTAGCAGATCCAGTGCCCTTCTATTTTGAAGAGCCACAGCAGCTAAAGAGTTAAGCTGCTTCTGCAGAGTTATGAGAGAATTAGCAACTTTTCCATCCTGAGATAGCTTATAGTAAAACTGAGTAGAGGTTGTAATTCCTTCAATGTCAGGACCAAGTCCTCCTGTTATTCCGGCCCCCACTATGAAAGGAATAATTGGGGTTCAAGTATGGTATGGCCTTGGCAAGAGAAGACTCTGCACCTAAGAGTCGGTGTAAATCGTCATGGCGGGGCACTAGGAAGGAGAGGAGGCATGTTTCCCCAGGGGCATTGTTCAGGCAGCAGTAAGCTGAGGTGCCACAAACAAATAATAAGCCTGGTGCTAGGCAGTTGAGGACTGGGGATAAGGCAACCCAGCTTTGGCATAGGGAAGCATTGGAGTTGTTAGGAGAATTCACACAAGTGAAGTTTACGGTAGATGGTATGTGTAGATTTGTGACCAAGGGACCTATAAGCCCTGTATGATTTGAGGGAGAGTTAGTTAGGTTCCATGAGTATGGAACTGGAACTGGGATATACGGTTTGAAGCATAGTGGAAGGCAAATCCAACAGTCAGTTGGGTTGTTGGAGGCGGCCTCTTGTATTCCTGTGAGGGTGGTGGTAAATAAGCTGAGTATACGAGAGTGTGTACAAAGGGCCTCGTGTAACTTGGAAAGGTCCAGGCCCTTTTAGGGACTGGTTTTACTTTGCAGTTTGCTTAGAGTAGAGACTAGTTCCTAACGATGCTGTTCCTGAGCCTGATCTTGAACTCCACCACCATCTGACATTCCAACATGGGTAAAGTATGCCCAACAGGTGGTGGTTCCTTAGCAGCTGGACAATTAGGCCTAATTATTGTTCAGTCCAGTAGGTGTGTGAGTTGTATGTGCACAGGGAAGCAGAGGTATAGCAATTTTTGTGCATATACATGTATGATATGAAAATAGGAGGTGGTTGTACCTCTGGAACCAGTCTTGGAGTGACAAATCATGGGTGCTTCTTCCAGGAAGATTATAGCTAGTACTATGAGTTTACATGTAGGGTGTGCACGAGTTGACAGGATGAGTGGGGCTAAAGAGAAGATAATGAGAACCTTAAGAGAGGTCATAGCGAGGGAGTGATCATATCAGAGGGAGAAGAGGAGAGCTATTAGAAATATAATTAGGCAGTAAGCCATGGATAAGGACAGTTTATGAGATGTAGGTCCATCCGTAGGGGCGACCACATAGAGTCTGGTTGCAAATAGTAAAGTTAAGAGTGATAGTCCTGTTAATGCCAGGTTGTAAGTTAGACTCATGAGTAGTTACCTTCCTGGGGATCTTGTTGGAAGAGCAAACATAGATCCTTGAAACGCTGGTAGGTGTACAAAGGGCCGTCTCCTGGAACTTCAGGCTGTGGAGTGGAGGGCCTATGATTTTATTCAGGAGGTGTCCAAGGCTTCAGCGAAGTGTGATGAATCCACGAGTCAATTCCCAGCACCTTAACTGCCATTGGGGTAGATAGAATAACCGAAAATCGTCCTTCCCAAGATGGGCCTGGAGAGGGAGAGTCTGAGGGGAGAGACTTACCAAGCACCAAGTGTCCAGGGCAGAACAACTCTTTCCCTTTTTCCCTAGGGTGTCCTTCAGGTAACGTCCTAAGAGGCTGTTGGTACTTAGCCAAGGAGGTTCTATCTTTTGGTAGATCTGCTGTTTCCTTGTCTAATCCAAGATCATTAGTAAAAAAGGATCTTCCATAAAGCATCTATCTCATGGGGGCTGAGTCCTATTTTCTGAGCAGAGTTTTGAGCCCTTAAGAGTGCTATTGGTAATAGGGAAGGCCACGGGAGGTGGGTTTCCTGTGCCTGTTTCTTTAGGTGTCTCTTAAGAATTTTGTTCATCTCAACTTTCCCTGAGGACTGAGGCCTCCAAGCACAGTGGAGATGATACTGTATTCCTAACGCTTTGGAAATTCCTTGGGTCACTGCAGCTTTGAAGGCAGGGCCATTATTGCTTTGAAGACAGGGAGCCCAAATCTAGGGATTATTTCATTAATCAGGACTCTTACTATCTCTTGGGCTTTTTCTGTTCTACAGGGGAAAGCCTCAACCCGGTTTGTGTAGGTATCTACACATGCTAACAGATGTTGATGTCCCTGAGACTTAGGCATATGGGTGAAGTCCATTTGCCAGTCCTCACCTGGATAATGACTGGTTCCCTGTTCCCCAGGAGGAATTTTGCAGTGTGCCAAAAGAATATTTTTCTGGCATATTTCACATCTTTTGACTATTTGTTGGACAGTCTTGAACAGGCCTTTTTCTGTAAATATAGATTTGGCTATTCCATACATATTATCTATACCCATATGGAAGGTTTGATGTAGGATTTTAAGTACCTTCCACTGGCTGGCAGCAGGTAGGAGTGCTTTTCCCTCCTCAGTAGCTAGCCACCCTGAAGGAAGAAGATTATGTCCCTGGGAGCTTGCCCGCTCTACCTCTGCTGATGAGTATTGAGGTTTAGTTCCCTGGAGAGGGTTTTCCCATATTAAAGGTCCTTCTATAAATTCTTGTCTAGCTGCCCTTATTGCCTCTAGGTCAGCTGCACTATTGCCTTCTGCTTCCTTCTCATCTCCTTTCTGGTGACCTTGGCAGTGTAAGACTGCTACCTCTTTGGGTTCTTGGACAGCTTATAATAAATCTAAAATTTCCTTATGATATTTAATGGGAGTTCCTGCTGAGGTTAGGAACTCTCTTTCCTTCCATATAGCTGCATGAG
Organism: Sapajus apella; assembly: GCF_009761245.1. Classification (NCBI taxonomy): domain Eukaryota; kingdom Metazoa; phylum Chordata; class Mammalia; order Primates; family Cebidae; genus Sapajus; species Sapajus apella. The sequence goes on from NW_022436949.1 coordinate 30,934,196, forward strand.
CGTGGAGAAGCAGGTAAGCATATTTGGAATCTGTGTATACGTTTATTCTCTATTCTTTTCCTAATTTTAGAGCTCGAATGAGGGCTACTGGCTCTGCCAGCTGGGCACTAGTCCCAGGAGGAAGGGAATTACTCTCAAGTGCTGTTTGATCACTGATTACTGCATATCCTGCTTTTCAAACTCCATTTTCAATAAAGGAACCTCATCAGTGTATAGGTTAAGGTCAGGATTGGCTAGAGGAGTTTCCAAGAGATCCTCTCGAGCCACATAGTTCTGGGCTATAGCCTGCTGACAGTTATGTTGTCTGCCCCTTCCTCAGGAGGAAAAGTTGCTAATTGAGGGCTGCACATGTGTGCAGCTGAAGTATAGGCCCTTTGAGCATTAAGGCCTGATATTTGAGTAAGTGGTTGTCAGACAGTCATAAGCCTCCTTTAGAGGCCAGAATTCCAGCTACATCATATGAAGTTCATACAGTTAGATCTTTCCCCTGCACAATTTTAACAGCTTCTGTGACCAACGAAGCCATCATGGCTGTGACCCGCAAGCAGTGTGGCCAGGCTTTTGCTACTGCACCAGTTTCCTTACTTAGGTATGCCACGAGTTGTGGTATGGTCCCCCAAGTCAGGGTGAGAAACCCCAGTGCCACTCCTGACTATTCCATAACCTACAGGGAGAAGTCGTTCCCTATAGGAAGGTTTAGAGCTGGATCCTGCAGTAGTGCCTGCTTCAGGGTCTGAAAGGCCACCTCAGCTACAGGGTCCCATTGCATTAGATGGGTGTTAGCTTTTTTGATTTCCTTAATTAGAGTGTAAAGGAGTTTAGCTATTTCACCATATCTGGGAATCCACAATTGGCAGAAACCAGTTATTCCTAAGAATCCCCACAACCGTCTTAAGGTTTTTGGACACAGGAAGGCCAGTATGGGTTGGAGACATTCTCCATCAAGGGCCTGAGTGCCCTTAGACAAGACAAGCCCTAGATATTTTACCTGTTGCCTACAAAGTTAGACTGTTGATTTGGAAACCTTATATCCACAGGTGACTAGGAAATTTAGAAGGTCCTGGGTGGCCTGCTGACACTGGGTTTATGAGTTAGCAGTTGAAAGTAAGTCATCCATATATTGAAGAACCAGGGTATTTGGATATGAAAAATGACTAATGTCCTGAGCTAGAGCCTGGCCAAACAGATTGGGGCAATCTTAAAAGCCCTGGGATAACACTGTTCAGGTGAGCTGAGAATTCTGGTCTAAAGGGCCTTCAAAGGTGGACAGAAACTGGGAGTCAGGATGTAACGGAACACAGAAAAAACCATCCTTAAGGTTCAGGATGTGAACCATTGTGCCTCTCCTGGTATTTGAGAGAGCAAGGTGTATGGGTTGGGTACGGCTGGGTATAAAGGGACCACAGCTTCATTAATGAGCCTGAGATCCTGCATTAGCCTCCATCGTCCATTAGGATTTTGTACTCCTAAAATTGGAGTATTACAAGGGCTGTTATAGGACCTCAATAGACCTTGAGGTAAGTTCCTTACAGTATCCTGTAGCCCCTTTGTGGCTTCTGGTCTTAGGGGGTACTATCTTTGGTAAGGAAAAGAGGTGGGATCTTTTAGCCTTATTCGAATTGGGCAGGCATTCAGGATTTCTTCCCTGACGTTTATATAGATAATGGTTCCTACTCTAACAGGTCCTCCCCTAGTAAGGGAGTGGGACGTTCTGACATGATGAGGAAGTCATGAGAGAAGAGCATATCTCCCCAGTTACAGCTTAGGGGCTGGGAGAAATATCAGGACACTGCTTGTCCTAGGACTCCTCAGATAGTTATAGACTTGGAGGACAACCTTCCAGGCCAGTAAAGGAAAACTGAGAAGGCTGTGCCAGTGTCCAGGAGAAAGTGGACCTCCTGGGTCTCTATGGTCAGCTTTACCTGGGGCTTGGTGAGGGTGCTGGCTCGTGCTGGTGCTTGCCCTGGGTACCCCCAGTCCTGCTATTGGGTCATCTGGTTAGCCACCTCAGACCCTGGGAACCCTCATCCCCGGGGACAGTGTGCCTTCCAGTGATCCCCTTGGCACAGTGGGCAAGGATGAGGAGATAGTCCATTCCTCTGGGGACAATCTTTCTTAAAGTGTCCTGGTAGGCTGCAGTGGTAGCAAGCTGTGCCAGACTGGAAGCTAACCCAAGCCTTTCCCTTTTCCAGGCTCTTTAGGTCTGCTTGCCTAAAAGCCATGACCAGCGCTGTGGCATTTTTCTTTCAGCCTGTTCCTCCTGGTCTCTATTATAGAACAGTGAGGTTGCTAGATTTAGTAATGATTCTAGACTCTGTTCTGGCCCCAGGGCCAGCTTCTGGAGCTTCCTCCTAATGTCTGCTGCTGATTGCATAATAAATTTGACTTTTAGTATTAGGTGACTCTTGGAGTCTGGTGACAGGGGAGTATACTTTCTTAAGGCTTCCCAAAACTGCTCAAGGAAGTCTGTTGGGTTTCCTTCCTTTCCCTGAGTTATGGTGAATAACTCTTCATAGTTTACGGGCTTTTTCCTGGTTTGTCTTACTCCCTCAAGTATGCAGGTCAATAAGTGCCTATGACTCTAATCCCCATGTTCTGAATCAGGATCCCAGCAAGGATCCATGCTAGAGACTGCCTGTCTACCTGTAGGGAATCTGTCCTTCTCCTCTGATGTCATTTGATCATGTACTTGACTAAGGTACCACGTGTCCCCGAACTCTTGAGCCACTGCCAGATCAGCCTGTCTCTCATTACTGGTTAGGGTCTGACTAAGCAGTAACATAATATCTTCCCAATTTAATAGAAGGACTGACCCGGGCCCTGCAAAACATCCATGTACTTGTCTGGGTCATCTGAAAATTTTCCTAAGTCAGCCTTGATTTGCTTTAAGTCAGAAAGAGAAAAGGGAGTATGTACTTTGGTTGGGCCAAATTCTCGTCCTACTGCCTGTAGGGGGCAGAGCTGGGCCATCCTAGTAGCCTTGGTGCCTTGACCACCTCGGCTTTCCCTGACTCCTCGATATGGGGGTAGTGCTGAGGAGGGGCCAGTAGTGTATAGGTTACAGGCCTTACATAGCTGAGGATTATCCCTTAGAAATAAGAAAACTTAGCCGGGCGCGGTGGCTCAAGCCTGTAATCCCAGCACTTTGGGAGGCCGAGGCGGGTGGATCACGAGGTCAAGAGATCGAGACCAACCTGGTCAACATGGTGAAACCCCGTCTCTACTAAAAATACAAAACATTAGCTGGGCATGGTGGCGCGTGCCTGTAATCCCAGCTACCCAGGAGGCTGAGGCAGGAGAATTGCCTGAACCCAGGAGGAGGAGGTTGTGGTGAGCCGAGATGGCGCCATTGCACTCCAGCCTGGGTAACAAGAGTGAAACTCTTCTCAAAAAAAAAAAAAAAAATAAGAAAACTTGTACATAGGGGACCTCAATCCATTTACCTTCTGTCTTACAGAACAGGTCTAATTGTAGAAGGATGTTAGAGGGGTGTTATAATTTACACTTCCCTTAGGAGGCCAGGTTCAATTAAATTAGGCCTGACCATCAAACTGCCCTAGGAGGATAAGCTCCTTGGGAGGGGCATCTAAACACAACAATCTTAAAGAAGGTAATGGCTGGCCACATGGCCAAGGCTGGAAAAATGCCCTCAGAACCCTGGCCTTCTCCCCACCCCACTTTCCATTCTAGGAATGGACATAAAAATGCAAGATCTCATATTATGTAGTTAGTATTCATTTGTTGTTATGTAACTTTTTAAAAATGCTTTAACAGCCTTGCATAAATTCTGTTGTCTGTCTTGTGCTCCAATTAAGATTCATTCAAAATATTCCTTTGGTAAGACATTATTTACAAAGTACTAATCATAAAAATAAGGCAGGAAAATAAGAAAAATGGGCATTTCCTAACATCAACACATGATAAACACTTTAAATGTTATATTTAGAATGTACATTTTTTTTCTTTTTTTTTTTTTTTTTTTTTTTTTGAGACAGAGTTTCCATTTTTTTGCAACATCAGTAGAAAGGACACAGTGCCTGGAAGCTAGTTTGCCAATTATGGGCAGTACCAACAATAAGCACTCAAATAACTATGTGAGCAGCAGACACAATAGGGTCAAAACTAGAAAGCAGAAAGAAAACAAGCATCAAGGTAAAGAGAAGTGGCAGACTGAGTTTTGGGGCATACATGAGATACTCCATTTTAATCTTCCGTAAAAATGGAGAGAATCCACAGAGAGATATTTAATTATCAACAACAACGTTTCTGAGGCTGTAATCCACCATGGTTTGAGAATTAAAAGGCCTTAAGTCACCTTGATTTAATTACAAACAGTAAAGTTTCTGAGGCCTCCATCTACCATAATTTGAGAATATAGCCTTGTGTTTTAGTCACAATCTTAGGATATTCAAGTTACAATAGTAATTATAGTAATTACAGCAATGATAAAATTGATTACTAACATAGTATTCTTAGGATTCAACATACACTTTTTGTTTTCATCATGACATTAAACATGTAAAATGGATAATACTATTCCTGTTTTACAGACGAAACATTTGAAAGTCAGGTGTATTAAGTAACTTGTCCAAATAACATAGCAAATAAATGTTTTCGGTATTCAGATTAGTTTTTCTTACTTACTATTGTGTATTTAGCCAGCATTGCTACAAAATATGGACTCACTTGGTATATTTTTACACATGAAAAGTACTTGTTTGGTACATGAATAAATTCTATGTAGACTAAAACAACTGACAAAATGGAATCTAAAAATAGAAACAATATAGAATATAAAAAGTATATATACATGTACATATATATCTCCATCCTCTTTTACTAAACTGTTTTATAATGTAAAATACAAAAAAAGATTTTCATTAAAATCTAATGAGCTCACATCTCATTGTTCAGAACTGAATCATTTCTTCTCTTATATCTGCAAAAATATAATAGAAAATGTGTATTTTTCGTGTGGGCATATTGGCATCAAGTAGTCTCTGCTCTGTGTCTCAAAGAAAAATGAGCAGGGGTACTAGATAAAGGCAATAGCTATGAAGTATGAATACTTAATTAAAGTATACATTTAAAAGAATGAAAACAAAGCAAAACAAATTAATGTCATACTGTTTTTCTCTAATTGGCACAGTTTTGTTGTTGTCATTGTGTTGTTTGCTTCTTTATATTGTGCTTGTTGGTTTAAAATGTTCCCCATTGGCTAAAGTTTAAGGAATAGTATTTCATATATTGTTGATGAGAAGATGACTGACAAAGTACAAACTTTGTCAGTTAGGTCATTTGACAGTGTGTACAAAAGCATACATTATAACTCATGAGATTTAATCTCTACGGGAACAGAAACCTAGGTTGTTCCTTAGATGGCAATCAGACGGTGAGCTGAAGATAAATGCCAGCCTCAGAACAGACATGCACTAAATGTTCTTGGAGTGAAGGAGTGAATACACCTAATTTTTGTAATTCCAATACTGACAAAGTATCCTAGATAATAAAAACTATTTGCATATAAATGTATGTAAAATAATGCTAAATTTAGCCTTGTATCTGTAAAACTACAAATGGAAATGACATACATATCCCAAAATATAACTGCTTGATTAAATTACATTGTTTTCATAAAATGTAATGTTGGAGATTACAAATAGTGATACTAATAGAGAAAAATGTTTATGCTAAGTGAAACAGCAGTTGCCAAATATTACACTGCAAATGAAATTAAAGCTGTAAAAGCATGCTTCTTTATACATCTAATAAAGTGAATACCTATTGGGTGTTAAATACTATTATGAGGTTAATTCCATTCTCATAACTGATTAGCTAATTTAATCTTTAGATTTATCTTCAGGCTTATGAGGTCACTATTACCAATGAAATGTTAATTAATTATTTTAAGTCTCACATCAGTCCTAGGAGGTCAGTACTAGTTCAATCTCCAGGAAACCAAATCACGGAAAGGTTAATTACCTTGCTGTAGAACACACATTTAAAGAGTGGCAGGGAGAGGGTTTGACTTCAAGGAATTAAGCTCCAGAGCCATTCATCTTAAACCTTCTACTCTGTGCCTACAATTATAAGCATTTTATTTATTTGAGTTCCACCTTGTGTCCCAAATTATGGTAATATTTATTTTTTATATTGAGCATATATTGTTATAACACAAATGGAAAGGGAATATTTTCAGAGGACTTTTTGAGAAATGGCGTCTTTTTAAAAAAATATATTTTAAGAGATTTATTCTGAGCCAAATATGAGTGAGCATGGCCCGTGACACAGCCCTCAGAAAGCCCTGTGAACATATGTCCAAGGTGGTCGGGGTACATCTTGGTTTTATATATTTTAGGGAGGCAGGAGACATCAATTAAATACATATAAGAATTACATTGGTTTGATTCAGAAAGGTGGGACAACTCAAAGCAAGGACTTCCAGATTATAGGTACATTTAAATATTTTCTGCTTGAGTTTGTTTAAAGACATAGCATCTATAGAAAGGAATCTTTCAGGTTAAGTCAAAAGACTGTGGAGACCAAGGTTCTTTTGAAGTTTTATAGTGACTGCCCTTAGAAACAATAGATGACAAATGTTTCCTATTCAGATCTTTAAAAGGTGCTAGACTTTTAGTTAATCTCTTCAGTGTTGGGGGGTCCTGGAAGAAAAAGATCTAGCTATGCTAATAGAGATTATTTACAGATGCAGATTTTCCGCCACAAAGGATGGCTTTGCAGGGCCATTTCAAGATATGACAGAGAAACAAGTTTTGGGGTTAAATATTTTGACTTTTTCCTTGTCTCATAATGTTATGCCAGAGTCAGATTGGAAAGCCAGTCACTATATATGAGGTTAAATGAAACTCAATCTGATGAGAATTTTTGGTTTGTAGGGCATGGAGAAATGCTTTCTTAAATAAATAGTAAGTGAAAAGAAAAAAACAAGGGTAATATGGAGATGTTTCAGGTATAAGATATTTCATAAAACCAATAAGCAGAGAGAAAATCCCCAGTCAGCTAACAGTGTTAGGAATATTATTGGATCCAGGTTGTTGACAGTGGCAGAGTATCACAAGGTATTATGCCAAGGTGGGAGGGAACATAAGGGGGGCTGCTGTTGCTTTGTGAGCTCTCACCTTGTGGTCTATATTTCAAGTCATGGTTTCCCTCACCCTTTCTGTTTTCTCCTCTCTCCATCCAAAGGTACCTACTGGCATATGTACATAAATGTCAGGTCACAGAATCAGAGCTTAATAAATAATTTTAATTTTAATGTGATTTTCAAGGAAAATACATAATTCATCCACATGTGAAAATATGAAAACTGCCCCACTGATGTAAAAAGTGAAAAAATTGGGAAATATATTTATCACTTGAAATTTTCTTTTTTGGTAATGGGGTCACCAGAATGCAAAAGCATGTGATCTGTTGTCTTTAACACCCTCTGTAGTCAATAACACAAAGTGATATATAGAGACAAACACAAATACATTTATTTGATACACATATATATGAAATATTTTTTCCTTCAAAATTCCTAGAAATTGTTATAGTTCCTCCTACTCTTGCAGTGTAATGAAAAGAAAGAAAAGCCTCTTTCAGTTATTTAGTGCTTGCAAGGAGCACCTTGCCCAAATCTCAGCAGCAGAGTGTAAAAATCTTTAATACCTAGGTTTGCTACAGCAAAGCAACATCAAGTTTTGACAACAATAACTGAGGCCATAGATAGTGGTGTAAATAAATCTTAAAATTTTGTCAATTTCAAAAAGATTGAAAATTTAATTCTAATGTGAATGAGATAGAAAATAATTTAGAATCAACATGACAGAGAAATAAGGCCTTTCCATGCAAAAATAAATTATGTTAGAAGATTTGCATTATGATAATTATCAAAATTTTTAATTAAAAATTTTGCTATGAATAGTCATAGGGTAAAATCAATACCACAGATTAATATAACATAATTTTGTTCATTCATATAAAATATAGTAAGTTGTTCCCATGATTTTATAATAAAAATATGAACATTCTTGTATATTTATTCCAGTAAGTGCAAGGATTTCTCTAGGGTAGCAGTTACCAAACTTTTTGATGGGCATTTTTACAGTCTTAAAAATTATTAAGAATGGCAGAAATTTTGTTTGTATGGCTTACATTTTTTATATTTACCATATTAGAAACTAAAATTAAAACATTATTGAACAATTTATTTTATAATAATGATAATGACAAAATTAGACCCATTATGTTGATATGTTTTATTGAAAATAACAATATCATCCAAAACAATTAGTGAGAAGAGTGCCATTATTTTACATCTCAATGGAAAAGAGCTAGGTTCACATTTCTTTTTTTCATTATTATTATTTTTGAGACGGAGTTCTGCTTTTGTCACCCAGGCTGGTGTGCAGTGGTGGGATCTTGGCTCACTGCAACCTCTGCCTCCCAGATTCAAGCAATTCTCCTGCCTCCCCCTCCTGAGTAGCTTTTTGTATTCAATCTGTTGCGACAATGTTGTTTTGCTTGAAGCATATAAAGAAAGGCTGGCCTCACACAGAAGTGACATTAGAAAATTTGCAGTGTTTGATAACACTTTTTAAATAATTGTGGCTACCTTTAATACTATATTCAAACTTGACAAGTGGTAGTTTCTTCGAGATTAATTTCAATGTGGAATCTGAAATCATATCAACGAATTTTTCATATGTTGGTATAGTAAAACTCACTAGGTTATGTATTTTGAATGGATATTTTACTCATGTATGATTATACCACCACACATTGATTTTTTGGAAAACATTTGTTCATGACATATTTTATTATCTAATATTGAAATAATAAAAACAATAAATTGCATTTGTTAATATTGCCACATATCAAAAAAGCTTTAAGTAATGGAATGATGTTAAAGCATGCAGAGATGGATACAAGTTTCTCGAATTCTAATACTTGCTTGAGAGTGACTTTTTTTTTAACAGTCATTGCATAATGGTGAAGAGAATGTTACTATCCGTATACTTTGGTTTCTCCATCTTAATTTGTGATAAGGCACCAGGAGTTTTAATCACTATTGTTTTGCACCAACAGTGCAAACGTCAGTAAAATTATTCCAGGGTAAACAATATCATGCAGAAGGGTTATTTGGCACCCGGCATATTTTAGCACTACTCACGTTTATTGCTAAGTATTTGTATAAATTTTCTTCTATGATAATTAGTTTATACTTATTCTGCACCCAATACATGAAAACAACAAGTGTAGCTCCATGTTGTATTCAGCCATTAAGGACTTACAAATGGATGAATACAACATGAAGCTACACTTGTTGTTTTCATGTATTGAAAACAACATTATACATCAATTACAATCCTGAAGGCAGGATGCTAATTCAGCTTTTGTGTTTTCAGTTAGATAATTAATTTGAAGATTTCCATATCATTGAAACCACATTGACATGATTTCTTTTATTAACTTTTCATTTGGCAGACACTCCACCAATGGCAAAGGTTCAAGGCTTTATAAGTTTCTCAGCTATCATGTACAGTTATCCAATCAATGAAATATAATTTACACTGTATGAGATTCCATGATTTTTTCACTTTTACTTTGAAAAGATGTCAGAAAAGACTTTCAACTTTAAAAGAACTCATCATGTTTACCTTTAAAATATCTAAATCTTTTTTTTTCTTTAAACTTTCAGTGAGTGATTTCAAAAAGATGCCACATTTTAACTGACACATAATACCATTCAAAAATGTTCTGTGGTATAAGACACAATAAGGCAAATTGCTAACATCACATAAAGCTGAGAGAAAGATAGTCTTTGTCATCTTCTCCTTTCTTAGTTACAGTTGGCCCAGTTTCTTCAGATTAGTTTCCCTTTTCCATGAGTCAGAATACTAACTGAAATGTCAGATTTATCTTTTTCAGCATCTATAGTCATAGAGGATGAAGCTGTGAGCTGAGAAAACAGGTTGCAGAATCATCCTTACTCGGCCAGTGTTCTGGCAGTAACTATTAGAAAACTATAATGTGAATTTTTTTCATTTTTAAATAATATATTTTTATTATAAAAAAACTATTTCAGAGGAAATTTAAGCATTGACAAAACTTTTTTAGTAATGTTTTAAAAAAGACATGCTAAACAAGAATATAAAATTTTCTTAGTTCTTGTTGTGTTTCCACATATTTACCTTCACAATAATTACTCATGTATTTGGAGAAATTTCTGGTTTCTGACTAGTTGCATTCTCTGATGCTCTTTTTCCCCATTCTATTTTACATTTTCTATATTGCTTTCTTTGACACGATTAAGTTATTTTGTTGTTTTATCTTCAAACTTTTTGTTAGTTCATTATTTGTTTTTATATGCTGCAAAGATTTACTCAGTTTGGGTAAAGGATGCATTTGACTCCGTAAAACATTCTCCCATGAGGATTTTATTTAAAGACAAATTTGAGTTTCGGGACAAAAGAACTAGAGTCCAGGCAAGCAGTGGAGGGACAAAAAGGTATGATAGCTCTCAGCAAAGTCTTTAAGTACATAATTCAAAATATTATGACTTTCTAAGACCAATCATAAAGGTATCAAAATATCAAGTGGCCACAAATTTGTGTTATATGTGCCAAAGCATAATGCTTATCCTTTTTCCCTCTACATTATTTGCAGATAACAATAAACCATGAAGTACGGCATTATCTGAAGATTACTTGGTAGTTTGGTTCAGGTAGTAGACAACTTCATGTATAAGCTCCCCGCTTTCTCCTTTCTCAGGCTGTATTTAAGAGATAGTGAATCTGTAGGGACCTATCTCAGATGGCTTAAATGGGTTCAAATATGCAGTACTTTTCTAAAATTATATGCTCAGGTAAGTTAAATGTCAACCATTGAAATATGTATAAAATTTAAAAGTTAATATCCATTTCATTCTACGAGTGGTTCCCTAAAACTCAGTGGAACAAAAACACATGTTGGGTTGTTGATTAGTCAAATGGCTGAAGTGACACTAAAAATTGGAAATTGGAGAGTACATTTGATATTAAATTTATGAAAAGTATAGATCATGGTAGGATAAGATTCTAGCCTTAGTTCATTTTTAAAATCTTTCGACAATATTAAACACTAGTTTTTTGGCTTTTTAACCTATAGAATACACAGACTACATATGATTAATTTAACAAAAACTTATTATTTAGCTCTCAGGTAAAATTTTCTAGTTAATACTGAAGTGAATGCAAATTTAATTTATTTTTCCAAAAAATAAACTTGAAACATCTCATGCCTTTAGTCTACAGAACCCAGTTACATAATTTAATCACTCCAGAAAATATTCATGCATTGACTGATTGTTCAATCATACACTGTTATATTCAAATACATGCAAGGTTCTATATTGCTTTCATATATTATCCTCCATATGGCTTCTCAGTTCTGGGTAACATAGTGTCTTATGTAGCATCAGATTTCGGTAGGTAATAGAAAGTGGGAAATTATTTTTCTCTATTCATCTGTAAACATTTTCAAAAACATACTTCATCCTATATTGCTATTCATGGCAAGTTTCTACATTTCTTGCATCTGATGAGAAGTCCTTAGATTTACCAATCTTCTAGTTAATTTAGATTATTTCTAGTACTCTGGTAGTGTGTATTTTTCTGACCTGCTTGCATTTTATCAGACAATTCTTTACATATAGATGGAGCTAAGGGATAATTAAAACTAAAATTTTCTCGAAATTTCTTTCTTATGCTTATCCTAAGAGACTTAGTGAGGGAAGCTTCTTAGTCTTTAAGCTGAGGCCTATTCGTACCAATATTTCTACGCTAAAGCTGCTTTGCCATTCTCAAGTGGTGGATTGATTTATGTGTTTCAATGAGCTTAACCCCATCAAAGTCACACACACTGGAGTGTCTTTGTCTAAGCTCTTGGGGCAGGTAGTGCAGTTCTTCTCTGTCCCTGTTCCTATCTCTTTTTTATGGCAAACATATTAAGTGTGACTTCCTTCAAAGCCTACTCTTTGGCTTTTTAAAACAGCAGACTCTTGAAAAGGAAAAGCCTTTCATTTCAAGGTTATTGTCCCTGCTTTCAGCGTAAAAATCTAATTTGGAACACAAAACCAATTGTTCTGTTTGAATACATTTTGGTCTTCATGTTCTTGAAAGCAATGAATATTGTTGATCCAATTGCAGGAGATGGAAGGTGGAGGAAGGAAACAAATTTTTGAGTGAAAACTTGGTTTATAGGCCCAAATTTTAATACAACACATCATTATTTGCACAATTCTCTCTCTCTCTCTGTCTCTCTCTCTCTCTCTCTCTCTCTCTCTCTCTCTCTCTCTCTCTCT
>NW_022436949.1:30946551-30986842 GCF_009761245.1 Sapajus apella
TCTCTCTCTCTCTCTCTCTCTCTCTCTCTCTCTCTCTCTCTCTCTCTGTAATTAAAACATAATCACATGCAGAGAGCTTTGCAAATTTTAGGGGCAGGCATCATTACACAATTGAGAAAATGGAACATAGCCAGCATGCCAAAATCTGCCTGGATGCCTAAAGTTATGCCCAACTACTATGATTTCTAATGGATTAGTCCACAAAGTAGTGTTGCTTTTATTTGAATTTTAAATTAAAAAAAAATTAAATATGTATTTAGGGGATACAAGTGCAGATTTCTTACATGCAATTGCATAATAGTGAAATCTGAGTTTTTAGTGTACCCATCACCTGAATAATGAAACTTATACCTAATAGGAAATTTTTCAACCCTCACCCCTCTTCAAAGCTCCCACCTTTGGCAGTCTCCAATGTCTGTTTTTGCGCTCTGTACGTCTCTGTGTACTCACTGTTTAGCTCCCACTTATAAGTGAGAACGTTAAGTATTTGACTCTGTTGCTGAGGTATTTCATTTAGGATAATGGCCTCCAGCTCTACCCATGTTGCTGCAAAAGACATAATTTCATTCTTTTCTATGGCTGAGTAGTATTCCATGGTATGTGTTTGTGGTGTGTATATATATATATGAAATACAATTTACATTGTATTTTAGTGCTAAAATACAATTTTAGCACTACTCATGTTTATTGCTAAGCATTTGTATAAATTATCTTCTATGATAATTAACTTGTGCTTATTCTGGACCAATACACAAACAAGTGTAGCTCCACATTGTATTCACACACACACACACACACACACACACACATACATATACATATATGGTTGTGATATATATAATATATATATTATACCACAATGTGATATGCATATACACACACACAGATATATATATCACATTTTCTAATCTTCCACTGATGTATGCTTAAACTGATTCAATATATTTGCTATTATGGATAGTATGATAATAAACATACAAGTACAGGTATTTTTTTTTATATAATGATTTCCTTCTCTTTGGTTATATATCCAGTAGTGGTATTGGTAAATCTAAGGATAGTTCAATTTTTAGTTCTCTGAGAAATCTCCGTACTGTTTTCCATAAGGTTGTATTAACTCACATTCTCACCAACAGTGCATAGGTGTCCCCATTTCTCTGAATCCTTACCAACATCTGTTGTGTTTTGACTTTTTAATAATAGCCATTCTGATGGGTGTAAGTTGGTATCACACTGTGATTGTAATTAGCATTTTTCTGAGATTAGTGATATTGAGTATTTTTTCATATGTTTCTTGGCCACTTACCTGTTCGCTTTTTAATGGGGCTATTTTGTGGTTATTGTTGTTTGGGTTCCTTGTAAATTGTAGATATTAGTCCTTTGTTAGATGCATAGTTTGCAGTTTGTTTCCATTGTGTAGGTCATCTGTTTATGCTCGTTTCTTTTGCTGTGCAGAAACATTTTAATTTTCTAGTCCCATTGGTCTTTTTTTTTTTTTTTCACTGAAATTTGCTTTCAAAGACTTGGTCACAATTTCCTTGCCTAGGGAAATATCCAGAGGAGTGTTTCCTGAAATTTTTCCAGTTTTCTGTCTTTTATTTAGGTTTTTAATTCATCTTGTGTTAATCTTTGTATATTGAGGGAGGTGTATCTCCAGCTTTATTCTCTGAATGTGTCTATCCAATTTTTCCAGCACTGTTTATTGAATTGTTCTTTCCACAGGGTATATTTTTTGTTGACTTTGTCAATAATCAGTTGGATATTGGCATGTGGCTAGATTTTTGGGTTCTCTATTCTGTTTTGTTGATCTTTGAGTCTATCTTTATTACCAGTATCATGTTGTTTTGGCTACTATAGTCTTGTAATATAATTTGAAGTCGGGCAATGTGAAGTCTTCAGCTTTTTTGATTTTGCTTAGAATTGCTTTGACTTTTAGGCTCCTTTTCAGTTCCATATGAATTTTAGGATTTTTTTCCTAATTCTGTCAAAAATGACATTGGTAATTTGGTATAAATTCCATGGAAACTGTAGTATCATGATTTTAATGATAGTGATTCTTCCCATCCATGAGCATGAGATGTTCGTTTTTTTGTGTCATCTGCAGTTCCTTTCATCTGGTTTTGTAGTTCTCCTTATAAAGATTTGTCACCTCCTCGGTTAAATATATTTCTAGTGTTTTCTTTGTAGCATTATATATGAAATTGTCTTCTTGATTTGGTACTCAGCAAGATCATTATTTGTATATAAAAATCCTAATTTCTGTACATTAATTTTGTATCCCCAAAATTTCCTGAATTCATTTATCAAATCTAAGATTTTTTCAGTGGAGTCTTTTGAGTTTTCTAGGTATAAGGCCTTATCAGTAACAAGAATAAGTGACTTCCTGTTTTCCAATTTTGAAGCTTTTCATTTTTCTCTTACCTGATTGTTATGGCAAGGACTTCCAGTACTCTTATATGTTAAGTAAGAGTAGTAAAAGTGGGCATCCTTGTCTTGTGCCAGTTCTTAGAGATAATTTTACACAGATTAATAATACTAAATATAGGCTTTGGGGTTTTGTTTCATTTGTCCAACATCATGTTTGTTTAAGATTCACTGATGTTGATGACTGTGGCTCTAGTTGCGTCATTTTAATTTCTGTACATTATTTTATTGAGGAAACATACACTGATTAACAACTTTGGACGAATATTTAAGCTTCCTAGTTTGGGTCTTTTACAAATATGTTGCTATCAATATTTGTCATATATATCTTTTGGTACATATGTGCATACAATTTGATTTGAAAATTGTTTCATTTGAATTTTAATTTTTTTAGAGATGTAGTCTCGCTCTATCACCCAGATTGGAGTGCAGTGGCACGATCATAGGTCACCGTGTCTCTACCTCCTGGGCTCAAGTGATCCTCCCATTCAGCCTCTTGATTAGTTAGGACTGCATACCCATGCCACCATACCTGGCTTTCTTGTTTTCAGTGTCACTACAGGATTCCAAACAATTTCCCAAAAAAGGTTATACCAATTTATTCTTCCTCAATAAATGTGCAAGCACTATATCCTTGCCAGTATTTGATATTGTCAGATTATGGTTTGTTTTTGGAGGGACAATCTTGGAAGGAATATTCTTCAAATAGCTACAAAGCAACTGTGAAACTCTTACAATTAACACTCTATTTAGTCAGTACTGAATATTTTCCACCTAAGATCAGGGAATAGTCAAGGATTTCAATATGTCATTTCTCTTCAAACTTTACTGAAACTATTTAGCAAGTGTAGTAAAACAAAGAAAATAAACGAAAGGCATTATGAGAAAAGAAAAACTGTCCTATTTTGCAGAAAATGTTATAGAATTTATCAAAAAAAAGCTACTAGATTTAAGTGACTTTAGCAAGTTTGCAGGAAATAAGGTCAATATACAAAAATGACTAGGGGTTCATGGGGTTTACCTACATTCTTTCTCTCTGCCCCCTTTTTTTTCCTTAGAGATTGTGTCTCACTCTGTTTTCTAGTCTGGAGTTTAGTGGTACAATCAGCTCACTGCAGCCATGAGCTCCTGGACTAAGGTAATCCTCCTGTCTCAGTTTCCCAAGTAGCTAGGACTTCAGGCACACGCAATAACATTTGGCTACTTTTGAATATTTTTAGAGATGGGCCCTCACTGTGTTGCCAAGGCTAGTTTCAAATTCCTGGCTTCAGGAAATTCTTCCCCTTCATCCTCCCAAAGTGTTGGGATTACAGGCATGAGCCACTGCAAGTGACAGACTTTCCTTCTTAAAGAGTATTTTTATAGAGCATAGAATTTTAAATTGATGCCTATTTTTCATCGACTCTATGAAAATGTGGGGAGAATGAAAATAGTTAACTCAGGCCAGAAAGTACATTTTATCATTGACAATTTTTAGAATTTCCAGTATATGGTGATAATAAAAAGCAGATTTGCTTTTACTCACTTTTTTGTGATAGTTTTAAATTCATTACAGACAGTGAACACAGTTATTACCTGACCTGGGCAGAATATCCTCACCACCTTCTCTTGGCATTCTATTACTATGAATGTATCAATCAATCACCTTCAGTTTTCAAAATTTTTGTGTAAAACTCAACTTTCATTCTTAATTATAAAATATGATTGTTTCTTCTTTGAACCTAAACTAAACCCCTTTTCCCATCTTGCTGGCTAGTTTATAGATTTCTCTTTCTTTTGTTTTATAATATTTACATTCAATTTTACATTTTTATTTTCATGAGGTTTTGAGGGGATTTTGAATGTAATTTATGTAGTTCATTATTTTAAAAAAATGGTTATCTCTTCAAATCAGACCAGAGTCCCATTTTTTAAAATTCTGATTTAAATGTATTTTAGGTGTTTTCTCATCTTTGTTTTTATTCCTTCTCACCTGTCTTCAATTCACCGATTTCTCATTACTTATCAGATCTGGTGTTTCATCTACTCATTGAGTTTTAAATTATAATAATTGTACTTTTTCAGTTTTAGAATTTGAATGTAGTTATTTTTCAGATCTGGAATGCAATATTTGATTATTTCCTATTCTCACTTGAAGTATTCAATCTTGTATTTTCTTTCCTTCAATGTATAAATCTTGGTTGTTTAATAATATGAATCTTGCAGTAACACAACTGACCAAGAGAGGCCTGGAATGGGTTTGCCCTAAGGGGGGTCTGAGAAGAAGTATATGTATACATACATGTATATATGCATATATATATATATATATATATACACACTTACATATAAAAATGTCTCTAGATAGCCTCATGTTTATTTGTAATATCTTGTTCTCAAGAATGTATGCGCACATAAACATATACCCATATTATACATAAATGAAAATGAAAATCATTATATTAAAAAGAACTTTAAAAAATATTTTGAGAGCACTCTTATGAAAAAACAAAATAAAAGTAGCTTACATTAACTAGAGGACCAAGAAAGCATATTGAATGGTGCAGAATGTAATATACAACTTTTAGAATGTGTTCAATTTTGATAAAATATTAAAGGTTATGGTAGTTGAAGCAAACAGTTAAACAAAACACAGAGAGAGCTTTTGCACGGAGAATTTGGAAAAAGATTTTTAATTTAAAAGATTGAGAATCTGTGGAACGGTTTTGTTTCTTTTAATTTTATTGTACTTTAGGTTCTGAGGCACATGTGCAGATCATGCAGGATTGTTGCATAGGTACATATATGGCAATGTGGTTTGTTGCCTCCATCCCCCTGTCACCTACATCTGGCATTTCTCCCCATGTTATCCCTCCCCAACCTCCCCATCCCCCTGCTGTGCCTCCCCTGGCCCCAACAATAGACCCCAGTGTGTGATGCTTCCCTCCCTGTGTCCATGTGTTCTCATTGTTCAATACCCACCTATGAGTGAGAACATGCGGTGTTTGATTTTCTGTTCTTGTGTCAGTTTCCTGAGAATGATGGTTGCCAGATTCATCTAAATACCTACAAAGGACACAAACTCACTGTTTTTTATGGCTGCATAGTATTCCATGGTGTGTATGTGCCACATTGTCCTTGTCCAATCTATCATCAATGGGCATTTGGGTTGGTTCCAGGTCTCTGCTATTGTAAACAGTGCCACAATGAACATATATGTGCATGTGTCTTTATAATAGGACGATTTATAATCCTTTGGGTATACACCAGCAATGGGATTGCTGGGTCAAATGGAATTTCTATTTCTAGGTCCTTGAAGAATCGCCACACTGCCTTCTACAATGGTTGAACTAATGTACACTCCCACCAACAGTGTAAAAGTGTTCCTATTTCTCCACATCCTCTCCAGCACCTGTTGTCTCCAGATTTTTTAATGATCGCCATTCTAACTGGCATGAGATGGTATCTCAGTGCGGTTTTGATTTGCATTTCTCTAATGACCAATGATGATGAGCATTTTTTCATATGTTTGTTGCCCTCATGTCTGTCTTCTTTTGAAAAGTGTCTGTTCGTGTCCTTCACCCACTTTTGAATGAGTTTGTTTTTTTCTTGTAAATCTATTTTAGTTCTTTGTAGATTCTGGATATTAGCCCTTTGTCAGATGGATAGATTACAAATTTTTTTCCCATTCTGTTGGTTGCTGGTTCATTCCGATGATAATTTGTTTTGCTGTACAGAAGCTCTGGAGTTTGATTAGGTCCCATTTGTCTATTTTGGCTTTTGTTGCCAATGCTTTTGATGTTTCAGTCATGAAGTCCTTGCCTATGCCTATGTCCTGAATGGTTTTCCCTAGGTTTTCTTCTAGGCTTTTTATGGTGTTAGGTCTTATGTTTAAGTCTTTAATCCATCTGGAGTTAATTTTATTGTAAGGTGTCAGGAAGGGGTCCAGTTTCTGCTTTCTGCACATGGCTAGCCAGATTTCCTAACGCCGTATTAAATAGGGAATCCTTTCCCCATTGCTTGTTTTTGTCAGGTTTGTCAAATATCAGATGGTTGCAGATGTGTGGCATTGCTTCCGAGGCCTCTGTTCTGTTCCATCGGTCTATATCTCTATTTTGGTACCAGTACCATGCTGTTTTGATTACTGTAGCTTTGTAGTCTAGTTTGAAGTCAGGTAGCCTGGCTTTGTTCTTTTTGCGCAGGCTTTGGCTTTGGCTTTGTTCTTTTTGTTCAGGATTGTCTTGGCTATGCAGGCTCTTTTTTGGTTCCATATGAAGTTTAAGGTGGTTTTTTCCAGTTCGTGAAGAAGGTCATTAGTAGCTTGTTGGGGATAATGTTGAATCTATAAATTACTTTGGGCAGTATGGGCATTTTCATGATATTGATTCTTCTAACTATGATCATGGCATGTTTCTCCATCTGTTTGTGTCCCTTCTTATTTCCTTGAGCAGTGGTTTGTAGTTCTCTTGTGAAGAGGTCCTTTACATCCTTTGTTAGTTGTATTCCTAGGTATTTTATTTTCTTTGTAGAATAAAATTGTGAATGGGAGTTAACTCATGATTTGGCTCTCTGTTAGTCTGTTATTGTTATATACGAATACTTGTGATTTTTGCACATTGATTTTGTATCCTGAAACTTTGCTGAAGTTGCTTATCAGTTTTAGGAGATTTTGGGCTGAGATGATAGGGTCTTCTAAATATACAATCATGTCATCTGCAAATACAATTTGATTTCCTCCTTTCCTAATTGAATACCCTTTTTTTTTTCTTGCCTAATTGCTCTGGCTAGAATTTTCAATACTACATTGAATAGGAGAGGTGAGAGAGGGCAATCTTGTCTAATGCCATATTTCAAAAGGAGTGCTTCCAGTTTTTGCCCATTCAGTATGATATTGGCTATAGGTTTGTCATAAATAGCTTTTATTATTTTGAGACATGTTCCTTTGATACCTAGTTTATTCAGAGTTTTTGGCATAAAGGGATAAAGTTGAATTTTGTTGAATGCCTTCTCTGATTCTACTGAGATAATCATGTGGTTTTTGTCTTTGGTTCTGTTTATGTGGTGGATTATGTTTATAGACTTGCATATGTTGAACAAGCCTTGCATCCCTGGGATGCAGCCTACTTGATTGTGATGGACAAGCTTTTTGATGTGCTGTTGCAATCAGTTTACGAGTATTTTATTGAAGGTTTTTGCATAGACTGACTTGAAGAGATTGTTGGTAGAAATCATGAAAGAACATTCTAGTGAAAAGTCAGAGATAGGACAGCTACATAGAAAGTTCTTGTGAACATTTATGGTAATATTTTCTAAGATGATAAGTAAGGCTACTTCTGGTGAAGTCTGAGATGGAAATTAGGACCATGATATTAGAAACTGAAGAAAAAGCAGTCCTTATTATAAAGTGGCAGATGACTTGGCTGAAATATTTTGCGCTGTTTGTGGAAGGTACAATTTGTAAGTGATAAACTTGAATATTTATTGAGGATATATCTGAGAAAAGTGTGGACGATATGGTCTGGTTTCTTTTTGCTGCTTATGGTAAAATGCAAGAGGAAATATACAAGTTGAAGAATAATCTGTTAAGCAGAAAGGAAACAGCACTTGATGACTTGGAAAATTCTCATCCTATCCTGATAGAATGGTATAGAAACAGGGCCAAGAATCTGTCTAGACAACCATGTGCTGAAGAAATTGAGTGTATTACTGTGATTGTTAAAATTAAGTCTCAACTTGATTGGATTGAATGATGCAAAGTATGGTTTCTGCGTGTGTCTGTGAGGGTGTTGTCAGAGGTTACTAACATTTGGAATCAATCAGTGAACTGGGAGAGAAAGACCCACCCTCAATGTGAGTGGGCACCATCCAATTTGCTGCCAGCCTGGCTAGTAAAAGCAGGTGGAAGAAAGTGGAATTAACTGGGTTGCTAAGTCTCCTAGTCTTCATCTTTTTCCTGTGCTGGATGCTTTCTACCCTCAAACATGAAACTCCCAGTTCTTCAGCCTTTGGACTCTTGGACATACACCAGTGGTTTTCCAAGGGTTCTCAGGCCTTTCACCACAAACTGAAGGCTGCACTGTCAGCTTCCCTACCTTTGAAGCTTTGGGACTTGGACTCAGCCACTACTGGCCTCCTTGCTCCTCAGCTTACAGACGGCCTATCATAGAACTTTACCTTGTAATTATGTTAATTATCCTCAGTAAACTCCTTTTCATATATGCATGTATTTATTCTATTTGTTCCATCTATCTAGAGAACTCTGATTAATACAATTACTCATTTATCCAATAATTCATTCATCTAGATACAGGAAAAGAGGTGTGATTATCTAGAAAGGTATGTAGGTCTTGTTTAATGTTTAGATTCCCATGAATTACTCAGAAGACTGAAAAGGTTCTTTAAGAATTATACCAGCAGAAACACTGCCAACTTGTGAAGTAGGATGTTTGCTAGACCCCTTTGCAGGACTCACAACAGGAGTGCCTTGTTTACTGAGCCTAACACTCTCAACCGCTCATGGGAGGGAGCAAACAAGCAAATGAGGCACGAACTGGAGTGCATGAACACTGGAACTGGCTGCCCATTTTGGTGCCTATGAGATCAAATTCTACTCACAGGGGCTGCTGCATTCCACTCCTTATGGGAGGGAGCATGCAGGTGAGTGGGTGCAGAAACCAGAGTGAGCACTTTTGGGCACTGGCAGGAGCAAACTCCATGCAAGCCCTGTTCAGGCAGTCTGCCTGTGACTCCCAAAGCCCCAGAGGGTGTATTATGGTGCTATTTTAGCTCTGCTATCTGCAAATCACTTAAGTGTTAACAGCTCAGTAAGCCCTTTGCATCCATGCTCATGGATGCCAAGCTCTTGTCTGATGTCCAGGAAAAAGGAGGTTGCCCAAATGAACTGAAGGATGGTAAATGTGGGGAATTGTGTTACCAGTTAAAGTGGCTTTCAGCGGGAAGGGGAGCAGAATAAGGGGGTAGGGCAGGAAAGTAATCTTCCCCTGAAGCCCAGCCATCTCTAGCTGGATTCTTCTCCAAAGTTACGCTGTCAAGCTGTCTCTCTGAAGTCAAGCCACTTCCCTCCAACATCCAGCCATGGTCCCTACATTCAGCTGCTTCTCCGCTCTGCCAGCTGAGTCTGGGGTCTTTATAAACACAGGATGAGGTGAGACAGGGCCATGAGTCATTTAGGAAAAGGCAACAGTCAAGCAGGAAAACAGGGATATAAGTTCTCATTTTGGGCTGCAGTTTCAGGCTTTCTAGCTTGTGGGTGGGGTTTTCACCAAAGACCCACCACTTTTCTGCTAAAATTTATCTGGTTCCTGTCCTTATCACTTGGACTGAAAGTGATGATAGAGATAGGATGAGATTAATGAAGAATGATTCTGATGGTTTCGCCATGGAGGCAGACACCTGAACTGATAGAACACCTTTGAGCAGGGGACTAGAGTTGTCTCTCTTGTGTCCCAAGAGGGCCCAGAGGACAGAGCATTGAACCACAGAGGCTTAGAATGAAGCCTTGGAATCTAATGAAATTTGCCCTGCTGGTTTTTGGACTTTCTTGGGACCTGAGACCGCTTTTTCTCCTATTTTTCAATTTTGGAATGGGAAGGTCTATCCTATGACTTTGCCACCATTGCATTGTGTGAGTATATTACTTGTTTTCTGCTTACACAGACTCACAGATCCAAAAGGTTGTTGCTGCAGGATAAATCATAACCAAAGTCTCACCTATAACTGATTTAGATGGTTTGATAAGATTTGGGACTTTTTTTTAGCTGATTATATATAGATGAGATTTGGACTTAGAGTTGATGCTGGAGTGGGTTAAAACTTTTGGAGGTGCCAAGATGGGGTGAACAAATTTTGCATGCAGGAGGGACATGAATTTTGTGGGGCCAGAGGGTAGACTGTTGTTATGGGTTGAATTCTGTTCCCATAAAAGATATATTGAAACCTTCAGGTTATCTATAAAATAATTTTTTATAAATTTTAAAACATTTGACTACCAGGTATTATCAGTGACAAAGCAGAATTTGTTTTCTAATATGAATCCAATTGTTACAGAAACTTGTTCATGTCATTCTGTTTATAAAATATCTTCCTCCCACAATAATCAGTGATTATAATGTAATACCATTAATTAAGATGATTTATTGAAATAACTATAACATAATTTATTAAAATAACAATATAATTTATTAATATAACTATTAACTATTAATTTTGATCATGGCAAAGACAAATGAGCTGAAATTTTAAAACTATTATAATAAGTAGGACAGTTTTACTCAAAACTGCTGAGATATTTCTGGCACATGTTTCATCTGCAAAAATTATATTCCAGGCAAATCTGCAAAGGTAGGTATAGGTAGAAACCAAAGCCTTAATGTCTATTTGAATATTTAGAAATGGTGTTCATCCAGTCACCTCCTTGAAATGGATATAAATATATTTTTACAATTGTCTATTTTCTGGATGGCCAAAAGTTTTTCTCTGCTAAACGGCTACTACATTAACAAAGAGAAAATGAAACAAAATGAAATCAAACAAACAAATTAAAACAACACTCACCATTCTAGGCTTTGTATTTTCAACTTAGGCTATTATGATTGTCTTTATCCAGAGACAGAAATGCTCATTTTGCAGAAATTTCAAATAGCTTTTCATGATACTGCTCATCATCCAGAAACTCTGTTGCATTCATTATACGCTATCAAAAATAAAAAATAATAAAGGTTGGAAAATTATTTGAAGGATTAACTGTCATCACCTAGATATTATATTTTGCTGCCTTGGCTATCAGAAATTAACTTACTGGAAATCATAAGTTATCATTCTCTAAGCCCTTAGCCAGTAAGGCTAACATTTACACCTGAGTAACCGATTGTCATCTTAGGTTTATTGCAATATACAAACCAAAATGTTTGTAGACCACAGATCCAGGCAGCTTAACCAAAGGAAAACCACAGAAACAATGTTGGAAAACCACCTACAAATGCTCTTGAACCTAACTGGAAATGACTGTATTCGTTACTAGTAATTTCATATTTATGTTTAAAAGCACATATTTCTGTAATTCTCTAGAAGCAGATAACATCACAAAGAATTCAGCCTGTCCAAGAAACATAGATCAAATATCAGATTTTCAGACTTCAGAGATCTCCAGACAGGAGGCTGAATGCCAGGAGCCACCAATTATTTCACCCTTTGTTTTCTCTTTCTTCTCTCTTTTGCTCCCATCCTTTAAAAACAGCTATCTTTAGTCATTTTCTAAAGATTATAATTATAGGCTTTTAATTATCAAAAATGAAAAAATTAAGACATTTCTCTTTGTTTCCATTGATTTTGTTTCCAAAAGCTAATTCTTGTTACTAAAACAGAAAGATAAGTAAGCTTGGAAACTGGCCACTGTGCCACTTTGTAGCTTGAGAAGTTGAGATGGAAGGGTTTTTTCAGGCTGGAGTTAAAAAAAGTCAGTGTTGGTAAAGAGAACACATCAAGGCTGATTAATTATCTACTTCTTGTGTTTCTTGACATTACAGTTCCATATTGTCCTTGTCTAGAGCCAAAGTGCTTCTATATAGCCACTATGTGATGAATGAATTTACCAGAAAACAAAACAAAACAAAGCAAAAGCAAACCAGAAGCTGATGATCCACATGAAACTCAAGGATTTCCTATAATCATGGACCTCTTTTGTTTTGGAAGCCTGGATAAAGATGACAATTGACATTCTCGATATTAGGCATTATGATATTTTTCCAGAGGTGAATTTTGGTAAAGAGCAATGAATGTAAAAGTCCCTGAAAGACTAAAAATATTTCACTGTGACCCTTGAAAAATTGTCTCCTACTCTTCCTCCTCATCAAAGCTTTGCTAAACCCAAGTTAATCAACCAACAGCTGATACATTGCAACCACCGTTTTTCTATTCTAACATCCTGCTCTGTAATTAATGTAAAATATTTCTAAAGTTTACTGAATAATTTCCTTAGCGAACATTATTGAAAGAAAATGAAACATTGGCTTATTTTCTGTAACGTGACAAAATTAACCATCATGCTTCTCTCCCTAACATTCATTTCAAAATTGTTCTCATTTTGCAATATTTCCACATAAGCTAGAGCAAATGATTTAGCTTGTTCTTCTTCTTCCATAATATGTAATGGACATTTAAGTTGGTCTTCAGAAAACAAATCCTAAAATGAACAAGAAACAAGAATGTGATGTGTACAACAAGCAAACATATCATTAACAATTTTCCAAAGAAAATATCCTAAAGATAGTCTGAAAAGTACTGGCTGTTTCTTTAAGTTTACCAGGGTAATCAAATAGATATATACTTAAGGAAATATAAGATAGTACATTGAGTCATTTGAGGTTTACCATAGCTAACTATAGTGTCAGGGGTTTGGGTTTGGTTGGTATAGGAGTGGCAAAATATACATTTGTATTAATTTATTTACAGATCAAAACACTGAGAAAATGCAATGGTAGATAAAATCCTAATAGAAAAATATAGTGATGTTAAGGATTATAAATTTTATTTTATAATAAGTCAAACGCACTGAGCTTTTTTAAGGAGATAAAACAAAATTCTGTTATAGATATAATTTTGGAAAGAATGTAAATGATGGGTTGGAAATATATTGGAAGAAAACAGTTTAAGGAATGATGAGGGACACACACTTAGGATAGTGTTTCAATGAATTGAAAGTTTCCTTTACTCTAAATGTAGGAGCTAATAAAAGTCAGAAAAAGTACCCCAGAATCATGGATGGAAATAGTCCTTTTCCTTTATAAACTGGCTTACTTCCCTTAAGAAACACAGTGAAGTCCTCATTTCAGAAAGTATTTATTGGGGTTCTTGGGTAAACTACAAATCCAGCCCTCTTCCTCACACCATGTATACTTACTGAGGAGTTTTTATAGAACATGTCAAGGAATCAGAAGTGAATTTTGGCTTTTGGCAATTCTTTACTACATATCCAAATGGATAATTTATTTCTATTTTTAGCACTTGTCACTTCTTTCTCCCAAAGTTCTACTCTGTTTAGTTACCCTCTTTAGATTGATTATGGCCTTTACTCTTGTTCATTACTTGAGGTTCATCAGTCTTCAGCAATGCCTATTTAGCCAATGTCTGTAGCTTAAAGCTGTTCCTCCTCTTTTTTTTTCTATTAAAACAGACCCTGCTTTGTGACGTATTTTCTGGGTGATATACATGATTTAAGGTAGAATATGGACTATGGTTTATCTGAAAAAAAAATGTGTTTTATTTGCTAATGTATAAGCTTTTAGAAAATATTTAGGTTTAACTTCAAAGAAATACTTCTTAATCATGTGTAGTTTACACAACAGTCACCTTTAGTTTTTGTTCTTGGATTACACATACTAGCTTTGAGATTAGAGTCAGTGACTGTCTAATATACCCAAATTGGTTTTATCATTTACAAATGGGGAAGATATAATATATGTGTATTCATGTGGTTTATATAAATGTTGTGGTTATAGATGCTAAAGTAATGGTTAAATGATTTACTATTTTAATATATCATGCTCACTGAAAAAAAGCATTACAAATCACAAATGAAAGTACTGTGCTCTCTAAATTCAGAAAAATACATATGTTCAGCTTTGAGGGATTTTTAAATTATATTCTATATTGGAATTAGAAACAACAGATTAACCATATTGAGAAAATAACTGTATTAGTATTTGTTCAAACTACTCTTTAAATGTAAATTTAACTTTGAATTTAGATTTGGAGGGTTTTTTAAATTTAGGGTATATTTTATCTTCATATGCATAACGTTTTTACAATATCAATTTTATACATATGTAGTCACCATCTGTATTTTTCTCAGTTCTGAAAATATTACATATGTTTCAAAGTCACTATCTTCATGAATACTTGAAAATTCGTTCTGCTTCTTTCTGCCTTTGGGTATTGTTTTACACATAAAACACCCACTGAAAAATTGAGTTTGTGCTCTACTATGGTCCTTTATAAATTTCATGCTGTAATGTTCTCTTCAAATTATAGTTAAAACACATGCTAAAAATCCTAACAGCAATGAGACATTTATTTAGTCAAGAAGGATTGTACTTAAATAGAATAATAAGAATATAAAAAGAAAACATTATTAACCTGGATCACATTATGTAAATGAAATTTCATACATGTGAAAAAGAACATAAAATGTCCATGTATTGTTTAATGAATAATCATAATGTGAACACCTGTTTAAACACTGCCCTGATCAAGAAATTAAATATTTGTATCAGTAGTAACTTACCGTCCTTTCCCACATCTCATGTTTTTCCCAATCACAAACTTCTCTATTATAATCATCACTATATTGACTTCCATGATATTTGTTTTCTTACTTGACTTTGTATTTTTATGTATACATTTATAAACACTATAGTTTTATCTAAGATTGAACATTATTACATATAGAAAGTCATTTTTCAGGGGGAGAGGCCAAGATAGCTGACTAGAACCAGCTGCCACTGGCAGCTCCCATTGAGAAGAACAAAAATGGCAAGTGAATCTTCTACCTTTAGCTGAGGTATCCTGGTTCTAGGCACTTGGAGCAACCCATGAAGAGCAAAGAAAAGCAGGGTAGAGTGAAACCTCACCAGGGAGCCACATGGGGCAAGGGGCGCTCCCACCACCGGCCAAGAGAAGCGGGGAGTGATTGTGCCACCCTGCGCAGGAAACCATGCTCTCTCCACACATCCGTGCAACCCTTGGATCAGGAGATTTCCTTCATAAGCCCAAGCCACCAGGGCCTTGGATCCCAAGCACAGAGATGTGGGACTTGGCAGCTGCTTGGGTTGTAGCCAGTGGCAATAGGCAGGAGACTGTCTAAGATGACTGTGTTCTGGGAGGAGAAGAAGCTGCTCTTATTGTGGCTCCAATTGGCCATTTTCCTCTGCCGGTGCTGGGGAGACAGGGCTGTATGGACAAGGAGGGATTTCCCACAGTGCAGCAGAGGCTGTGGCAGATTATGCCAGACTACTTCTTTAGGTGAGACCTAGATCCATTCCCCCTCACAGAGTGGGGCTGGAGTTGCTGAAATTCTACAACTGATAGAGGTACTCAAAATAGACAGGGAGCACAGAATCAAGTTGGAAAACATATGTCAGGATATTATCCAGGAGAACTTCCACAACCTAGAAAGACAGGCAAATATTCGCATTCAGGAAATCCAGAGAACCCCAGTAAAACACTCTATGAGAAGATCAACCCCAAGACTCATAATTATTAGATTCTCTAAAGTCCAAATGAAGGAAAAAATGTTAAGGGCAGCCAGAGAGAAAGACCAGGTCACCTACAAAAGGAAGCCCATCAGACTAACAGTGGACCTCTCAGCAGAAACCCTTCAATCCAGAAGAGACTGGGGACCAATGTTCAACATTCTTAAAGAAAATTACTTCCAACCTAGAATTTCATATTTGCCAAAATTGCACTTTACAAGCAAAGGAGAAATAAAATCCTTTCAAACAAGCAAATGTTGAGGGAATTCATTAACATCAGGTCTGCCTTGGAAAAGTCCCTGAAGGAAGCTCCAAATATGGAAAGGAAAAACTGTTACCAGCCACTACAAAACACTGAAGTACACAGACTAATGACACTATGAAGCAACTCTATTTACAAGTCTGCAAAATAACCAGTTAGCATCATGATGATGGGATCAAATTAACACATAACAATATCATCCTTAAATGTAAATGGGCTAAATGTCCCAATTAAAAGACAGAGAACAACAAGCTGGATAATGAGTCAAGAACCATTGGTGTGCTGGATTCAAGAGACTCATTTCTTATGCAAAGACACACACAGGCTCAAAATAAGGGATGTAGGAAAATTTACCAAGCAAATGAAAAGCAAAAACAAACAAAACAAATAGGACTTGCAATCAAAGTTTCTGACAAAACAGACTTTAAACTAACAAAAGATTAAAAAAAGACAAAGAAGGGTATTGCATAACGGTAAAGGGTTCAATTCAAGAAGAGCTAGCTATCTTAAATATATATGCACCTAATACAGGAGGACCCAGATTCATAAAACAAGTTCTTAGAGATCTACAAGGAGACTTAGACTTCTACATAATAATATTGGGAGACTTTAACACCTCACTGTCAATATTAGACAGATTATTGAGACAGAAAATTAACAAAGATATTCAGGAGTTGAACTCAGCTCTGGATCCAGTGGACCTGGTAGATATCTACAGCACCCAAAACAACATGATACAAATTCTTATTGGTGCCACATTGCACTTAATCTAAACTGATCACATAATTGGAAGTTAAACACTCCTCAGCAAATGCAAAATAACTGAAATCATAACAGTCTCTCAAATCACAGTGCAATTAAATTAAAACTCAATATTAAGACACTTGCTCAAAACCGTACAACTATATGGAAACTGAACAACCTGTTTCTGAATGACTCTCAGGTAAATAATGATATTAAGCACAAAGCAAGAAATTCTTTGAAACTAATGAGAACAAAGAGACGATATGCCAGAATCTCTGGGACACAGCTAAAGCAGTGTTAAGAGGGAAATTTATAGCAGTAAATGTCCACATCAAAAAGCTAGGAAGATCTCAAATCAATATCCTAACATCACAACTAAAAGAACTAGAGAACCAAGAGCAAAAATAACCCCCAAAGCTAGCAGAAATAACCAAGATCAGAGCAGACCTGAAGGAGATTAAAGACATAAAAAGCCCTTCAAAAAAATCAAATCCAGGAGCTGTTTTTTGAAAAAAATTAATAAAATAAATAGATCACTAGCTAGACTAATAAAGAAGAATAGAGAAGAATCAAATAGACAATAAAAAATCATAAAGGGGATTTCACCACTGACCTCACTGAAATATAAACAACCATCAGAGAATACTATAAACACTTTTCTGCAAATAAACTACAAAATGCAGAAGAAATGGATAAATTCCTGGATACATATACCCTCCAAAAACTGAACTAGAAAGAAGTTGAATCCCTGAATAGACCAATAATGAGTTCTGAAATTGAGGCAGTAATAAAGAACCTACCAATCAACCAAAAAAAGCCCAGGACCAGATGGATTTACAGATTAATTCTATCAGAGGTACAAAGAAGAGCTAGTATCATTTCTTCTGAAACTATTCCAAACAATTTAGAAGAAGGGATTTTTCCCTAACTCACAGTATGAGGCCAGCATCATCCTGATGCCAAAATCTGTCAGAGATACAACAATAATAGAAAACTTCAGGCCATGATCTCTGATGAACTTTGATGCAAAAATCCTCAATAAAATACTGGCAAACTGAATCCAGCAGCACATCGAAAAGCTTATCCACCACAATCATGTTGGCTTCATCCCCAGGTTGCAAGGCTGCATCAGTATTTGCAAGTCAATAAATGTAATTCATTACATAAATGGAACTAAATGCAAAAACCACAATTAATAGACACGCAAAAGCCTTTCAAAAATTCAACATACCTTAATGTTAAAAACTCTCAATAAACTAGGTACTGAAGAAACATACCTCCACATAATAAAAGCCATATATGACAAATATCCAATCATTATCATACTGAATGGGCAAAAGCTGGAAACCATTCTGTTTAAAAACTGGCACAAGACAAGAATATCCTCTGACCATTCCTATTCAACATAGTATTGGAAGTAGTGGCCAGGGCAATCAGGCAAGAGAAAGAAAGATAGGATATTCAAACAGGAAGAGAGAAAGTCAAATTGTCTTGGTTTGCAGATGACATGATATTATATTTAGAAAACCTCATTGTCCTCAGTTCATAAGCTGAGAAGCAACTTCAGCAAAATATTAGGATACAAAATCCGTGTGCAAAAATCACAAGCATTCCTATACACCAACTACAGAGAAGCAGCCAAATCATGAATTAACTCCCATTCACAATTGTTACAAAGAGAATAAAATACCTAGGAATACAGCTAACATGGGAAGTGAAGGACCTCTTCAAGGAGAACCATAAACCACTGCCCACGGAAATCAGAGAGGACACCAACAAATGGAAAAACATTCCATGCTTCGATATAGGCAGAGGCAATATTGTGAAAATGGCCATATTGCCCACAGTAATTTAGAGATTCAATGCTATCCCCATCAAGGTCTAATTCTGTGACCTTCTTCACAGAATTAGAAAAAAAAAATTAAAAAATTATACTGAACCAAAAAAGAGCCAAAACAGCCAAGACAATCCTAAGCAAAAAGAACAAAGCTGAAGGCATCACAATACTGGACTTCAACCTATACTACAAGACCACAGTAACCAAAACCAGCATGGAACTGGTACAAAACAGACACATAGACCAATGAAACAGGATGGAGCATAAATATGACTGCACATCTCAACCATCTCATCTTTGACAAACCTGACAAAAACAAGCAATGGAGAAAGGATTCCCTATTTAATAAAGAATGTTGGGATAACTGGCTAGCCACATGCGGAAAACTGAAACTATACATTTTTCTTATACCTTATACAAAAGTTAACTCAAGATGGATTAAAGACTTCAATGTAAGATTTAAAACTATAAAAACCCTGGAAGAAAATCTTGGCAATACCATTCAGGACATAGGCACAGGCAAAGATTTCATGATGAAAATGGCAAAAGCAATTGCAACAAAAGCAAAAATTGATAAATGTGATCTAATTTAAGAGCATCTGTACAGCAAAAGAAATTATCATCAGAATAAACAGCCAACCAACAGAAAGGGAGAAGATTTTTGCAATCTATTCATGTGACAAAGACCTAATATCCACAATCTACAAGGAACTTAAATTTACAAGAGAAAATTAACAGCCCCAATAAAAATTGGGCAAAGGACATGAACAGGCACTTCTTAAAAGAAGACATTTATGTAACAGACAAATTTGAAAAAAGCTCGACATCATTGATCACTAGAGAAATAGAAATCAAAACCACAATGAGATACTATCTCACATCAGTCAGAATGGTGATTATTAAAAAGTCAAGAAACGACAGATATTGGTGAGGCTGTGGAGAAATAGGAACAATTTTACACTGTTGGTGGGAATTTAAATTAGTTCAGCATTGTTGAAGACAATGTGGTGATTCCTCAAAGACCTAAAACCAGAAATACCATTGGACTTAGCAATCCCATTACTGGGTGTATACCCAAAGGAATAAAAATCATTCTATTATAAAGATACATACACATGTATGTTCATTGCAGCACGCTTCATAATAGCAAAGCCATGATATCAACCCAAATGCCTATCAATGATAGACTAAAGAAAATGTGGTATATATACACCATGGAATACTGTCCAGCCATAAAAAGGAACAAGACCATGTCTTTTGCAGGGACATAGATGGAGCTGGAAGCCGTTATCCTCAGCAAACAAACACAGGAACAGAAAACCAAACACCACATGTTCTCATTTATAAGTGAGAGCTGAACAATGTGAACACATAGACACAGGGAGGGGAACACCACATGCTAGGGTCTGTGAGAGGATGTGAGGGGAGAGAAAGCATCAGAAAAAAATATCTAATACATTCTGGGTTGATAGGGGCAACAAATCACCATGGCACACATTTACCTGTGTAACAAAACCTGCATATCCTACACACATACTCTGGAACTTAAGTCTTTCTTCTTTGTTTTTTCATCTAGCAATGTATTTTTATTTTTTATTTTTATTTATTTATTTTTATTATACTTTAAGTTCTGGGGTAAGCATAGATTCGGTCTAAAAAAAAGAAAAGTTCTGGGGTACATGTGCAGAACATGCAGGTTTGTTACATAGGTATACATGTGCCATGGTGGTTTGCTGCACACATCAACTCATCATCTACATTAGGTATTTATCCTAATGCTATCCCTCCTCTAGTCTTCACCACCTTGACAGGCCCCAGTGTATGGTGTTCCCTCCCTGTGTTCATGTGTTCTCATTGTTCAACTCCCACTAGTGAGTGAGAACATGTGATGTTTGGTTTTCTGTTCTTGTGTTAGTTTGCTGAGAATGATGGTTTCCAGCTTCATCCACGTCACTGCAGAGAACATGAACTCATCCTTTTTTAGGGCTGCACAGCCTCGTTTTCTTTATTCAGTCTAACATTGTTGGGCATTTGGGTTGGTTCCAAGTCTTTGTTATTGTGAACAGTGCAACAATAAACATGCGTGTGCATGCACATATACTAAAAGTGGAATGATACAGAGAGGATTAGCATGGCCCCTGCACAAGGATGACACACAAATTCGTGAAGCGTTCCATGTTTTTATGGCGACAAAATCAAAAATTATGGCGGCAAAAGCCAAAATTGACAAATGGGATCTAATTAAACTAAAGACCTTCAGCAAAAGAAACTAGCATCAGAATGAGCAGGCAACCTGCATAATGAGAGAAAATTTTTGCAATCTATCCATCTGACAAAGGGCTAATATCCGTAATCTACAAAGAGCTTAAACAAATGTACAAGAAAAAAACAACCCCATCAAAAAGTGGGCAAAGGATATGAACAGACATTTCTCAAAAGAAGACATTATACAGCCAACAAACATGAAATAAAGTTCATATATCTACAAGTGTGAGAGCACTTTTAAACTAAATTCACCAGGACCACATGTTATATGGCTTTATTCGTTTTTTGTTTCATCTCGATATTTTGTAATTTCTTCTTTTTCCTACATTCTCCTTCCCTTTTTTACTGAGTAGCATTTGTGTTTTGTGTTACCTTCCTCTCATTTAGACATGCTTTCAAAACTTATTTCGATGATTATGTTAACCAGAATAAGATGTCAAAGACTGAAGTCATGTAATATGAGTGACTTAGAATATTGTATTTTCAAATATCTTATTCTAAAAGAATTACATATTTCTGGCATGTTTTGTACTTTTATATTTTTAACCACATAAAGCCTTAGTATTAAAGTTCTATGCAGCAGCGGTTCCCAACTTTTTTGGCACTAGGGACTAGTTTCATGGAAGACAATTTTCCACAGACCAGTGGGGATGGTTTTGGGGTGATTTGGGCACATGACATTTTTGTGTACTTTATTTTATTATTATTACATTGTAATACATAGTGAAATAACTGTATGACTCGCCATAATGTAGAATCAGTGGGAGTCCCGAGCTTCTTATCCTGCAACTAAACAGTCCCATTTGGGGGTGAAGAGAGACAAGAACAGATCATCAGGTATTAGATTATCATAAGGAGTGCACAACCTAGATCCCTCAAGTGCACAGTGCACAATAGGGCTTGTGTTCCCCTGAGAATCTAACGAGGGTGTTGCTCTGAGAGGAGGCGGGGGCTCAGGCTATAATGCGTGTGATGGGGAGTGGCTGTAAATATAGATGAAGATTCTCTCATTTGCCATGCTGGTCACCTCCTGCTGCATAGCCAGGTTCCTAACCAGCAACAGACCTGTATCAGTCAGTTGGGAGTTGGGGACCCCTGCTATACAGTCAGTATTTGCTTGCATTTCTCCAAATACTACTAATGTTCTTTTTCAGTCTTTACCTTGTATTTATGCATTTTCATCTTAGATTATTTTTATTCTTCCAAAACTTCATTTCAGTTTTTTTTTTGGTATGACTTGTTTGTAACAAAATGCTACCTGGATGGATAATTGATTAGATACTCTTGCAAACCCTGAGGCTGGTTATTCCTGTGATGTAATAATCTAATTAGAAAAGATGGTTCAAAATTTAGCTCTTGCTTTATCTCAAGTTATGAATCGCACCAGTTGGGACTTTGAAAGTATTCATTTTGACTTCACATCACTGGTCAGGGTTGTTTTGTTTTGTCTTTTGAGATGAAGATTCACTTTGTCACCCAGGCTGGAGTGCAGAGGCACAATCTTGGCTCACTGAAACCTCTACCTCCATGGTTCAAAGGATTCTCCTGCCTCAGCCTCCCAAGTAGCTGGGATTACAGTCATGCACCACCACACTTGGCTCAATTTTGTATTTTTAGTAGAGACGTGGTTTTGCCATGTTGGCCAGGCTGGTCTTAAACTCCCGACCTCAAGTGATCCACCCGCCCCGGTTTTTCAAAGTGCTGGGATTACAGGCATGAGCCACCATGCCTGGCCAGGCCAGGGTTTTTATGGGTGATAGACTTGCTCTAGACTTCCTTCTGCTAACTGGAGTCCATGCAATTGTAGATATATCCCACTGTACCCGGGGAAATGCCAGAAGTCAAATGGAAAGAGATACAGAAACTCAAGGAGAAAGTTAGCTGGCTTTAATAATAAGATGTTGATGATTTATGGGAGATCAAGCAGCTGGAAAATGTTATTTCAAAAAATTATTTCTGAAAAATTCTTAGTCATTATCTCTTCTGTTGCCTCTGTTCTTGGGCCTTCTCTTCCTCTGTGACTCTCATTAAAGCCCATTAGATTTCCTCTTTGTGGCCTCCATGTTTTCATTACTACTACTCCATAGTTTTTGAGGGCTCTATCTTGGTAATATTTATTTTGGTTTGTATTTCAGCTCCCTAGTTTTCTATGTTTTTTAAAGAATTCTGGACCCAAACTTACCGAGTAAGTTTTAATTATGGTCACTGTTTTTTGCTATTTTTTTTCACTTCTACAATATTATTTGAATCTTTCTCAAATAATCTTAGTTATGTAACACTTTCTGATTCCCTGCACATATTTTCAAGCCTGTCTTAATATCATACATTTTTGTTCACAGTCTGATAATTCCAATTAGTATGATGACTGTGTGGGTGAATTTTTGCTCTCTGTTTTTTCCTACTTGTTTTCCTACTTGTTCCTTCTTCTGTTATGCTGTCAATTGTGTGACTAGTTATTTTTGACTTTATATTAGTCACTATCTTTGTAATTTTTGGACTTCTGAACAGCTGAGATAAATATACCTCCTCCAGAAAGATTTTACATTTCTTTCTGCTATGTACCTATGGTACTATCATTTAGACACTTCCTCAAGTGTCAAATTCAATGGTTGAATTCTCTTGATCCTCCAAGAAGATGATTCCTTAGCGTTCTAACCAGGAGATAGTCAGTTTTTATCTATAAGTTTCTAATGCCGGGGCTGGTGTAGGTTTATTTCTAGCACAAGCATACCCTAAAATTGCAACCCTGAATTTAGAGAGTCTCTATCTGTATTCATCACCTTGGCAAACTCATGCTGTTATTTTTACCTTCTTTGCCCTCTTAGATCCTCCAAACTAAGGGCTCAATTTTTCCAAGGTTTGCACATACCCTGAAGGTCTATGTACTGCCTAAGACTCCAAACGGTTGCCTACTTTTAAACTTTGATCTGATAATTCTTTATTATTTTGTCATCTCTTTGATGTTTGCGGTAAGATTTGCACAGGCACTTTATCCAGTATTCTTTGTTGTTTTAATGGAAGAATTAGTTTGAATAACATTAAGTGACATTAAAGGAACATTTTGCTGGAAAATATTTTACTTTTATTTATTTTAATATTGGTTTTAACCTATAGTTACTGGGCATTTGTTACATAGCAGACATTGTATAAAGAATCTGTTTTAATCCTTGCAAAATTCCTGATATATATTTGAAAAAGCGTCTTGCAAAAAATCACTAAAGGCAAAAAGAGAAATATCTGTGTACAAGAAAAGCATTCACATATGTAATATGAAAACATTCTTTATCTAGATTTCTCAGTTACCCAATTAACTTTAGGAGAGACAGAGAGAGAGAGAGAGAGACAGTATGTGTGTGTGTGTATATAGATACATTTATATATTTATATTTATATCTATACACACACACATATATAAATATTAAGAACACTATGTGGACTATACATTTTATGAAGACTCCTCTCATTGTTCTAGAAAAAATATTTGCAACTATACCTATTATAAATGAAATTATATATTCATATATAACAATGATAACAAAGGCAGTAAAAATAGCAAAATATGACATGTAGTTAGATCATGAGATTGGGAGTGACACTGTACTAACTTAATTTCAGCGTCATTGTATACTTAGCTATGGAACTTATTCAAGTTCTTTAACTTAGTACATTTTGTCACCTATAAAAAGACACAAATATTGATTTTTAATATATTTTTATATAGGTAGAATGCTGAAATAGTGGATGTGAATTTTAAAAAGCAGATCATGGCACGTCGTAGTTTATAATCTGGTTATCAATATTTTTATAATTGTTATTTAATTCTTTAGAGAATAATAATGTGTACAGATTTTACATACTTACAATGAATTTGTTCCCAAACCATGTAGGCATTTTATTTTATGATGAATCTATGTGGAAAAGCATTTTACTGGTACTTATGCTAAGGTAATTATAAAGCAGGAAATGCTGCAATTCATTTAAACTGAAGGTAGGGGGACCCATATGAACAAACACAGCAGATGGCTTCTGTTGAAATGGAACTAATGAAAAAACTTCTTCAAAAATAATGACTTTTAAAGGAATGCAATTCAGATACCAAACTAGTTTGTATAGCTGAAGAAATATTTCATTTAAAACTTAGCCGATTTAAAAAAGAATGGTCAGTGTTTTGAATTCATTTTTGTTCTCAAAGAGTAAAAGGTAGAGCTGGTTCTCAAAACAAGTAAGCAAACAACATAATCCTGAAGAATTAGGTGAAATAAATAGAAATCATCAGAAGAATAAATAAACAAAAACACTAGAAAGGTAGATCTAAGAGACACAGTGTATGAATGAAGGGAATTCCACAAGCTAGATACGAATAATTGAGTAATACTTTGCACAAGAATTTTAACTGGTAAGTGAACGGATTAACCAAGTCTCTGGCAAGTTTAATAAAAATTAAATGAAAATACCACATTGTTCCTCTGAAATTCTTAAATATAGAGAAAAGTGGGGAAAAAAGTATTACCTACCTGGAAACAGGTGTGTAGGTATGTGTTGGCCCACATGGACACGTTGGAATGAAAAGAAAAACAGCCTTCTCTAATCAATGTAGACATTTGTAATCAAGGAAGAGAGAAGGCAGTGGAACAATGTTTAAAGAGAAATGTAATAGACGTTTGAGTAATCATACATATTAAATAATAAAATGTACAGATTCATGGCACAGTTTAATACTAGAGTCTGATCTAAGGACAGTGCTTATAATACTATGCTGAACAAAAGACTATTGAAAGAGAGTGAATTTTACAGAGAGGGAAAGATAAAAAACTTCCTGAAGCAAGAAACAACAGTGAGTACTAATTGTAGATGACTTTTTCTCTTAATGAGAATACACACACACACACACACACACACACACACAAACACACTCAAGTGCACACATGCATGTTATTCTTGATACAACATATGACAATTATTTTTAATTAGCCTAAAGTTAAACCTTAAAAACTATGACAACACAAGCTAGGATTTTATTAGGAGTTAGCTAGAGTATGGAAATAAAACATTCTAAACTCTAGGCCAGCAACTGCTTCATAGATGATACCCAATAAATTACAGCTATGAAGAAAGCAATCATACTGGAACACTTCTATGTGGCAACGAGAGATATCATCTTTTGGGGAAAGCAGGTGACTAAAGAATATATGAAAGGCAGAAGGACCTCTTTAATTTCTTTTATCTTAGGAGCAGTGGTCTCTGTGGGTATACGCTTGAGGCTTGCCCTTGGGAAAGTCTGACACTTTAGATAATTTTGACAAGGATCTTCAAATTTTATACCCACATTGTGTTAGATAAAGTTCTAACCCTAACCATTAAGGGCAGCAAGAAATATATCAATGGACAATGAGAAATATAGATTTTAATAAATAATTTCAGGCTGACTATTCAGACAGGTATTTTTTGTAATCTATAGATAGCTAATGTTACATTTACAAAAACCTTGCCTTGTATATATATATATCTATACATACATATACATGTATATACACATACATAGCTTACAAATCTTATATAATTGTATAAGTATATATATATATATATATAATTGTATTACTGTTATATAATTGTAAGATTTGTAAGCTATGTATGTGCATATACATGTATATGCAATCACCAATATTACATGTATACCCATAAATGTAGGTTTTAGATATGATTTATAAATTAAATATATAAAACTATTGAGTTTAAATATATATATATATATATATATATATATATATATACACACACACACACACGCACACATATCTATTTAGTTACATGTATTTTTAATTCTACAAAAGGGTTATTCTAAATTAAATTTGCCTAAGGTTACACATGTAGTAAGAGGCAGGATTTGAACCCTTGCATTTGGCCCCAGAGTCCTTGCTGTTAACCATGCACTGTAATGCCCCAGTTATAACAATAAAAATAATATTAAACATTTATTGAGTGCTACTTATAGGTAAGTACTATTCTAAGGATTTTTAACCACTTATTTAATTCTCACAAAACTCTCATGAAGGAGGTATTATGATTATCAACATTTTTCATTTGGGGAAACGGGGAAATTTTGGTTATTTTTAAAATTTTGTGTTATTTAAGCTTGGAATATAGATTCAGCTAAACTCATACATATCTCTTTTATATGGACCTAGATCAAGATTGTGAAGTTAAGGTTCTGAGGGTCAATGAGTTCAATAAATACTCAGAATACTGTCTTATTCTTGTTAGATGTGTTACTTTTTATAAAATAGATGAGTAGACAAACATTATAGATAAGTAAAATGTATAGAGAAAAAGGCAGAAAATGGAACAGTCTTTTCTATGATTCAGTTCCGAGATAGAGATTCAATAGCAAGTGATCAAGCCAGTATCTCCCATAACTGCACTTCAGATACGTTGTCACTAAAAACGTTCCAGCCCTACCTTTATATTCTCATACCTAGAATTAAGCTAAAGCCTTGAATCACTCCCCGACGGCCACTTTAGAGAAGAGCAGAGGAATCTACTTACATACTAACAGTCTCTTGAAAAGTCAAGATGTTTAATTAATTGATTTAATCTATTCTGTGATGCCTCTGTGCCCATTTTGATTAGGGCTGAATGCAAATACATTATTATGAAAAGAAGCTCAGCTTGTTAATGCCAAATATATATTCAGTATTATTAGGGGAAAAGTTGAAGTTGTAAATTAAAGTTAGAATTGAAAAATGCCCAGTGACCTTGGAAAACAATACTCATCAAACCCTGTGCTTAGTTTCATTGAACACAACAGACCTGAAATGATTCTCAAGATTGTGCTTTTGGAGACCACTAATTGACAGAAGCTGGGCATGAGATTAAACTCATTTGCCATCCTGACTATGTTAATGTGTCGTTGATTTGGCACTGTTTTTAAGCATATCACTTGTTATTTACTTATATACTCAACTATTGATTTATTTTAAATTTTAAAGGTACTGAGAATTAAAAGCAATGCAAAGGTGTTTTTTGTTTCTTTTCTTAGTGGACCATGTAAAACAAAACCTCTTTTTTTTTTTTTTTTTTTTTTTTTGAGACAGAGTTTCGCTCTGGTTACTCAGACTGGAGTGCAATGGTGCGATCTCGGCTCACCGCAACCTCCGCCTCCTGGGTTCAGGCAATTCTCCTGCCTCAGCCTCCTGAGTAGCTGGGATTACAGGCACGTGCCACCATGCCCAGCTAATTTTTTGTAGTTTTAGTAGAGACGGGGTTTCACCTTGTTGACCAGGATGGTCTCGATCTCTTGACCTCGTGATCCACCCGCCTCGGCCTCCCACAGTGCTGGGATTACAGGCATGAGCCACCGTGCCCAGCCCAAAACAAAACCTCTTAATGTTTTATCTGCATGGTCTCTTATCCCAAATATGTTTTTCCCCATTTCAGCATGCCAAAATCCAACCACTCATTCAAAACTCTTTTATAGTAGATTTTCTTAAAGCTTTTTAGGGTCTTCCTCTTTTCTATCACAATAGCTGTGCCCAGCTTTAGAGCAAAAATGAAAACTCACTCCACTTGGTTTTGATAATGTTTCTATAATTTTCATTATACAATATTATTTCTCTTTATGTATTTATTTACTTATTTGTGAAACCCTACAAATGTATATACAACTTCAATTAGATATCAGGTTTGAGAAAAATTTTTATAAATAATTTATATATCAGCTTATCTTTATCTTTCAAAAATAAGATGTTCATTAATATTGACTGAATGGTATAGAAACTCTTTGAAAAGAGTAAATATCTCCTATTGACCTACTATATAGTTGGACTCTATTCAGTGAAAACCTCTTCAACAATTCCTACCTAATGAAGCCAGACAACAAAGAAAATTTTAGGTTCAAAGAGTCAAGTCAAATACTCAAATAATTTGTGGCAGCAACAATACATTTGGATTACAATGATTCTACAGATAATGTTACAATATAGTAAAATTCGGCCAAATATATTACCTGAGAAATTACTGAAATTTAGTAATTAGAAGAGCATCTGATCAATTCTGCAAATAACTGTCATTAAAAAATACATTCATATCAAAGTTAGGAATTAATTACTGAAACATACGCTTTAATTGCTATGTGAAGATAGTCTCTCATTTTCTTTTTTCAGCTGTATGTTTATGGTTTGATTTCTGATAAATATTCACATTTTAAATAAGATGACTATGCCTATGAAAATTTTACATTATATGTTATTCTATGTATATGTAAAATATTAAAAGCAAAATTGGTTTAAAATAATAGTCTTCATAACTCTTACCATTCCTATAAATATAACACTTTTGATAACACCAATAAAATTACATTGCAAATATTGTTATAGTCATGACTTACCTTTTCAGTAAAAGGATATATAGTTCTATGCTTTCTAAATCTGTTTCATCCCACATGACACCATTACACAATGCAACAGATCTAAGCATAAAGGACTAAAACATTTGTATTTATTGATTTGGAAAAAATATATATCCACAAGGGGACAGAATAAGTGAGGTTTCTGTAGTATTAAATATGTTTTCTTGTTGAATTTGCACCTGCTTAAAGTTCTGCCAAATCATGGTGCATGAGCCAGTTCTATTTTCCATTTTCTTTGTGAATTAACAGTAAAATAATTGCTCAGTTGAGCCTAGACAACAGATGGTCCGCAATAGGTATAAACATATTGTACCATATGTCTGAATGGCACTTTCAGGAAGTACTTGGCACTGCTAAAATATTTCACTTGCAATAGACATATGAATATACATATACTACTTCAATTAAACATAAAGTGACTGATTTACTCCTTACCATTTGTGAGATATTTAGCTTGGAAATAGATTTTTTACCCCATCAGGAAAACAGCTAGGTTTCATTGAAGGACCACTGATGAGATAGAGATAAGTAAAGCCAATATACAAAGATGTATGGAAAATTTTGTCCTTGGATAGATCATAAATAAGTATATACAAATGAAGCTCACTGTAGTTTCCTCACCGTCTCTGAGGTAGCTAGATATCTTGAGAAAATATTTGATTGTACCTGAAGCTCTCTACTGTGATGTCTTCCTTTCTATCCCATTCCCAGATACTTTCTATTCCTCATTGCAAAATGGAAAAATAAGGGCATTTTATAATTCACAATTTTAAACACTTTAACACAGCAAAAATCCTTGAATTTTAGAAACATTATCTTGTAGCCAGGCGCGGTGGCTCACACCTGTAATACCAGCACTTTCGGAGGCCAATGCAGATCACTTAAAGTCAGGAGTTTGAGACCAGCCTGGTCAACATGGTTGAAATCCCCTCTCTACTGAAAATACAAAAATTAGCTGAGTATGGTGGTATACACCTGTAATCCTAGCTACTCTGAAGGCTGAGGCAGGAGAATGCTTGAACCCTGGAGGCAAAGGTTGCAGTGAGCTGAGACTGTGCCACTGCACTCCAACTCAAGCCTGGGTAACAGAGAGAGTGTCTTAAAAAAAAAAAGAAAAAGAAAAGAAAAAAAATTCCTATACTCATATGTCATAGTACAGCAGCCTATAATTGGTCCAGGTTTTTAACTTTGTATCTAGCAAGACACAGGGGCTGTGCATGTACTTTTTCAGATGCATATATCTCACCTCTATGTTAAC
Organism: Sapajus apella; assembly: GCF_009761245.1. Lineage (NCBI taxonomy): Eukaryota > Metazoa > Chordata > Mammalia > Primates > Cebidae > Sapajus > Sapajus apella. Next base: position 30,976,993 of record NW_022436949.1, read on the forward strand.
GAGTCTTTAATTTTGTTCTTTTAGAGGATAAATGGATGCATAGACATGGGTTTCTTCATTTCTTTGTACTTTTCCCCTCAATGAGCTTAACCAATTAAGTAGCTTCAGATGTCACCTCTATGCAATTATCACACATCTCAGCTGCAGATTGAATCTCCAACTAACAGGTAAAATTTATCCATGATTGTTACTTCAGCACATCTTACTAAACCAGCGAAACAACACCATTTGTTTTACTACCATGGAAGCCCCTATCAAACTTATTCCAGTTTAGGCTTCCGTGGTATAGATTCTGGTTTCAACATGTGCATAAATCATGCATAAAACTTCATTCATCTGGGTCACTTAACCTCTTTTCCAACTGTTCCATTCAATTTATGGCTATTCCTTCTATTTTATTGAATCTCTAATATTCATATTATTTTGTACTTCCACTAACCTAATTTAGGGTATTTCCATCTCTTTCTACTCTGGAATACTGAAATAAATAAATAAATAACTTCCTAAACATATAGTGAATGTTCCTAAACATTCTATTGTTTTTGATAATTTAAATTGTTTCAAAATAACATTTAATATGATTTTAAAATGTTAAAAATATAAGAAAATGTACAGTGAATATTGTTTATTTTTCAGGTATTCTAATCATACTGGGTAGAATTAGACTCAAGTTACAACTATGTGTTATGTAACTACCTTCTTCAATTATTATTATATTGTAGATATTTTTATACTATAGAATATGTTTGGAGTATGAGGTACACACTCTTTAGTGGCAAAAATATTGAACATATATTAATACAGCACTAATTCTTTCTCTTTTATAAGAGTACTTAATTAGTGGAGTTTCTGGCCATTGCTGAAGAGATCCTATTAGACTACTCATTCTACAAGTTAAACCTATATATTCTTGTAAACAAAAAGGTATCTAAATGAACAAAAAATAACCAAAAGCATTTAGATATTGGTAAATGGAAGAAAAGATGAAATTGATCAGCATAATTCCAAATTTATTTCTTAAAGTTTGATCCCATTCTTCTCATCAGACACAGAACAACACTAAGAACCCACAAGCTTAAACTTTTAAGCCAAAGAGTTTGCTCTACTGGAGTCACTGAAAGTGAGAGGGAAAAAAATCTTGGAAAGGAGAGCACTGAAAAGGAAAAGAACAAGATCTGTTTATAAACTTTGCACGAGCTTCTGAGCAATCCCTAAATTTTGAAGTGTTGTGGTATGTCTCAACCCCAGCACCATAGAAAAGGCCAAAAAGAATGAATTGATATTTGAGCTTTTGTCAGCACAGCAGAGATAAAGCTGCATCTCTGGCAAATTGAATGTTTAACAACAAAATCAATATTTATAGAAAGTACATACATGCCAAAACCTAGAGATTCCATCAAATATCAATCCTTCATTATATCCAAGATAGAAGTTAAAATTTGTCAGCAACTGAAGACAAAGGAAAATATGACTATCCAGAAAATAAGAAAATCAATAAAGACAGAATTTAGATGACCCAGTCAGAAAATTACCACACAGTAGTAGAAATATCCCATTTGCAATTTTGGAATTGAAAATACAACATGTGGAAGGAAAAAAAGCCAGAAATCTCCACTGAACGAACATAATAAGAATGGAGGCAACAGAACAGAGTTTCAGTAAATTTAACATAAGATCAAACAGAAACAACTTTTTCCTGAATAAAAAAGAGAAAATATTTTGAAAAGCTAAGTAAAGTCTTCTGAAGAAAACATGAGACAATATATTATGAACTTTTTTCTCCCCAAAATTTGTATGTTGAACCCCTGACCCCCAGTGTAACTGTAAGTGGGAATAGGGGTTTAAGGAAGTAATTAAAGTTAAATGAGGTCAAAAGGGTAGAGACCTAATCCAACTGGACTGGTGTCCATACAAGAAGAGGATGAATTAGCCGATCTCTCTCTGTCTGTCTGTCTCTCTCTCTCCCTCCCTGCACACCCAAAGAAAAGGCCATGTGAATAAACCATTAGAAGAGGTATGTATCCAAGAGAGGAAGAAAAGCTGCACCAAAAAATAAACTCTTCTGATTCCTATAGTTTAAATAACAGAATTTTATTTTCTCACAGTTCTGGAGACCTGATCTTCCCATCTCCACAACCATGAGAAAATAAAATTCTGTTATTTAAACCACATGGTCTGCATTTTCATTATGTCAGCCCAATCAGACTAATAAAGAATGTATTTTTTTTTATTTCAAAAGTTTTTCAGGTATAGGTGCCTTTTCATGGATAAGTTCTAGAGGGGTGATTTCTGAGATTTTTGGCACCTATCACCTGAGCAGTATACACTGTACTCAATACGTTGTATTTTCTCCCTCGCCTCCTCCCACCCTCCCCGAGTCCCCAAAGTCCATTATATAATTTTTATGCCTTTCTATACTCATAGCTTAGCTCATACTTAAGAGAACATATAATATTTTGTTTTCCATTCCTGAGTTACTTCATTTAGTATACTTTTTTAAAAAAGTGTATCAAATAAAGAATTAGAACCCAAGAATCTGAGGAGAAAATGTGTCAGTAAAAGTATCTGAAGAAATAATGTCAGAAATTTCATCGAGGTGAAAGCAAGAATCCGAATCCACTGATTGAAGAAGCTCAGCAAATCCAAGCATAACTAAAAAAGAGGGAACCTCATTATCACACTGCCAAAACCAACAGTAAAAAAAATCATCAAAGCAACCAGAAAGAATAACGTTACATATAAGGAAACAGAAATCAAGATTACCAACTTCTCATCATCTTAAAACATGGAGACTGAACAACAATAAAACAATATGTTCCAACTGTTGTCTAGAAAAACAAACAAAAGCTTGCCAAGCAACAATTCTATCTCCCTATGTCCTAGGAGTTCCTTTGTCCTCCTCTGGCTTCTGGATGGTGGCTCTTTTGCCTAATTCTCTGGAGAGACCCATGCAGTGGGAGACTTCTGTCATGCAAACCTGTCCAAGTGCCACCAAAAAACATTTGTTGTGTGTTCCTGACTCTGGTGGTGATTTGACTCAACCTGGAAATCTGTCGAACCCCTATATAGTTTTTGAAGATTATAAAAATTTTCAATTAATCAAAAATTTGAGGCAATTATAATTGGATTTTGAACACTTTTACAGACTGGGAAAAAACAATTCTTAATGCTGTTAAGAAATGTGTAAGTATAGCTAGGAAAGTTTTGAAAATTTTCAATAATGAATAGCTCTGCTTTATCAGATTTCGAGGAATGTTTTAATTATAAGCTTGATATTAACACAGGAATTTAAAGCATAGAACATTATAATAAAATAAGAAATTAGAAAAGACAATAAAATTAATTAGTTTTGCTTGGGGCATGTCAAGTGAATTGGATCATATGGACATTTGAAAGAAATATTATTGAGATAATTGGGTATGGGAGAAAAATAAATTTTAATTTAGCCACGGTAACTTTACTTGATTAAAATAGAAACTTGATTAAAATTAAAATTCAATGTTTTAGAAACATTGAATTGGCAAACATTATATATACACTTTGCTAACTTTTTATTACATATATATATATATATATATCCATCCATCCTATCATCTGTTCATTCATCTATCCATTTATTCATCCAATCTGGTTTATGTTTATTTTCTTCTGTATGTAATTCTGTCTCTTTTCAAAATTGGGATATTTTATGAATTACATCTAACTTAAGGAAAATATCTCCACTTTTCTTAGATTACACCAATTGAAATTATCTGGGAAATAATTTGTAGCAAACTAACAAAACTACTTCACTAATATAGTACATCTACACACATGCAGTGTGTAGTATGTGTGTGTGTTCATATTGTTTATGCTCATGTTCATGTTATTGTAACCTTGTCTTGATATTTTCCTTTTCTTATTTTTTAAATGCCAGTTACCACATTGCACATTATCTCTAATAAAATTAAATTCCTAAAACTTTTTTCTTTTAATATATTTACAGAATGACACATTTGCAGAGGGATTATGAATACTTAAAAATGAAGGAAACAGGTCGGGTGCAATGGATGACGCCTGTAATCCCAGCATTTTGGGAGGATGAAGCAGGCAGATCACCTGAGGTCAGGAATTCAAGACCATCCTGACCAACACGGTGAAACCCCCTCTCTAGTGGGGCATGGTGGCAGGAGCCTGTAATCCCAGCTACTCGGCAGGCTGAGGCAGGAGAATTACTTGGACCCGAGGGGCAGAGGTTGCAGTGAACTTAGATCACACCATTGCACTCCAGCCCGGGGAACAAGAATGATACTTCATCTCAAAAATACAATTTGAAAAAAAGCAAGCAAATTTAGGATTAATTTCTGCAATAGCAAAGGATGTCAGTACAAAAAGAAATTTTGCTTACATCAATGTCGTAATATTAAATAATGAATGTAATTAATGATAATAAACCATCAGCTCTGAAAACCAAACTGACATCAGCCTTAAGATCTGTACTTCTGCTTTCTTATTAATTGGAATCAGATTGTTAAGGCTTTCTTAGTGAAGTTAATTTTACTTCATTATATTTCCTGAAAGAAATTTTGCTTAACAAGGGCTGACAAAGCAGCTTTCATTATGAATCTTGTTATCTGGTGTCTAAAATTACTTAAAGTATACATTTTCTTCTTAATTTTTCTACACAACCTTATGGTTACCCATTTGAAGAATATTTTCAAAATCATTGATAAATCTTTTATATTGGCTTGAAGGATTGATACTCAGTTGGAAAAGTTGTTGATGTCTTTCACACGTTAGATTAACACTTTGTAAGGATTAGTTTTGGTTTATGCGACTAGATCATTTCTGGAATTGCACATGGGCATATCATTTCTCCACACAGCCTAGCTCCTGAGTAGCAGCTTTTGCAAATTAAAGGAAACAAAAGGATTTAATCCCCTTGTTTAGTCAATATGATACCTCAAACATTTTAAACTTCTGCCAAAGTCACATGGAGTTGTATGACTTCTGAATTATCAATAACAACAACAACCTGGGTCTTATATATACTTTCCTCTGCATCAAGCATAAGCTATTCACATTTAATGCTTACTTTTATATTTTGTTAATTTCTCCAAAAGTTTTACTTATGTTTAAGATTATCCTGGAATTTCTCAATAGTGAAGTTGAAAAACAGAGCAATCTTTTTTTTTTTTTTTTTTTTTTTTAACTTCTACAGAGAAAAATTCCATTTATGGAGGGATGTTATCTTACAGGGGTTTCTTTTAAAATTTTTTTACTATATGTATCAGTGAAACATTTTTTTCATGAGCCTTTCTAGCCCATGGCACAGGTTCCAGGTACATGACCTGGTGTAAACACTGTAAAAAAAAAAAAAATCTTATCATTTGCTTTGATAAAAGTGACAACACTTTTAGAGTATTAAACTTTCCAGAAGATCTAACTTTAATCCTCGAATATCTACTTGCACTGAAGTACTGAGTATAATTTCCTTGTCCTCATTTCCCTCACTAAGGATTTAGAAGGTTGGTATAGATCTCAGACTCTAACTAAAGCTACCAGTAAATCTATATCCATGACTGATAAAGGAGACCCACCCTCTCTGTATATAGATAATATGTATATATGTGGGAAGTAAAAGTTCTTCTTTAAAGTTTCCTTTCTTGTTAAAGAATAAATCGTTAGTGTGCTAATAATTATTTGTTAATCCCTATCCTATGTAGCTGCTAGACATGCTTATAGGCACATAGTACATTCTATGTCCTTGTACTTCAACCAAGTTACTTGTGCTGGATGTGTTTACAGGCATGTCCCAGCTCACAGCCTATTCCCCTTCATTATTTGAAATTCTCCATTGCTTTTACCTGTTTAGAAAAGTTTTACGTTGTTAGCCAACTGGTTTTAGTTTAGATTATGAGGTCTGGCTCTAGCCAACAGAGGTCAGACACAGCAGCAAGGACCACCCCAAATGCATAAGGGATAAATATATCTGCTTTCCCTTTGTTGATTGTACTCTCATGGCATGATGGTTAGTGAGGGTACTCTTCCTGCAGTCCAGGAAGTAAAAATTACTTGCTGAGAGATCCTTTGTCTCAGTGCTGATTTTTCTTTGTGGCACCGAGCATCTGTTTCCAACAATATAGATAATACTTTTCCCTAGAAAAATAAAGACTATTTCTACTTTTGTTAAAAGGAAGATTTCAGCATGCATGTATTAATCATAATGATTTCAAAAGTTGTTTTGTGATTACTTTTTTCTTGTGAGTAAATTCATATCCTAGGTTTTCTTAATAACATGATTTTTATTGTTGACAGTGGTAATGTGGCAGTGGTATTATTTTTTCATTATTTATAAGTTTGCCCATGAGAGACACAAGTAGTAAAGACTTCAGGGGAGGCAATTTCATAACTTAAAAACATTATCAAAAATCCAGCTTCTTTTACACTCTTTGGCTTCTTATTTATGTACAACATGTTGCGATTAAGACCTGGGGCAAGATGACACTTCACACTTACTCAGCAAAACTGGGAGTTGAGTTCTTGTGAATTTCTTGTAAGAGCTAAAAATTTTCCCTTCTATTCTCAGAAGCCATCTTCAGACTTTGCCTCTTTTTTAATTGGTTGAAATTTTGTCTTAGGTACACAAATCCCAAGTAATTACAATTGTTTTACAGCAACCAGATGATGTGTAATATGTAAATGTCAAAGGGGCAATCAAAAATGTTTTCTATATAAGCCATTACAAAATATTTCTGCTAATTATGTTTGTTCCTCTTTGTAGCTAAGCAGACATAGAACCATTCCCTGTCTTAATTTCTTTTACAATGTCTAGAGCTTTGGTCACTGCACATAAACAACATCCCTTAATTTACCTTCAAAAATAATTGACATATTTTTGAAAGATAAAGATATTACTTTTTTCCAAAATATCTTGTTATAATATCTGTTTCTTTATGTGATATGTTTAGGGTATTACTGTAAATTTATTTTCAGCTCTATAATTCTTACTCTTTAAACATATTCTGACTGTCTCCTGGCTTTGTTTATCACATTTCTTATGGACATGCAAGATCACTATTAATCAGAGTACAGAAGTGTATTTCACTCAGGCTATGTGTTATAAATATCTGCACTTAAAATTTTGTTATCTACTATGACAAAGCCACTGGGGGAGCCAGACAAGAAAATCTTTAAGTGTGATAAGACACATATAATTTTTTCATGCAGTAGTTAATACACGTGCAAAGATAAATATAGTAAAAATGGAAACAAAAACACTAAAACCTAAGTACTTTTATAGAAACATATAGAATATTACAGTTTTAGATTACTGGGCAATTGCCTCAGATATTTCTTCTTTTTTTTTTTTTTTTTTTTTGAGACGGAGTTTCACTCTTGTTACCCAGGCTGGAGTGCAATGGCGCGATCTCGGCTCACCGCAACCTCCGCCTCCCAGCTTCAGGCAATTCTCCTGCCTCAGCCTCCTGAGTAGCTGGGATTACAGGCACACACCACCATGCCCAGCTAATTTTTTGTATTTTTAGTAGAGATGGGGTTTCACCATGTTGACCAGGATGGTCTCGATCTCTTGACCTTGTGATCCACCCGCCTCGGCCTCCCAAAGTGCTGGGATTACAGGCGTGAGCCACCGCGCCCGGCCAGCCTCAGATATTTCTAACCTATGAAAATGTTTTGCCCTTTATAAATAATTCATACCTGATTTTTAAAATTCTAACCCTATAAATTGGTGATTTCTTTAGGTTTTGTAATTTTCTATGTTTTCATATGTATAAAATAATTTTCATATTCTTAAGGTGAATAAATAGACCCCTTGCTCTCATTGACTGACTGATTTAAGATACTGTTGTATTCTGAATTCCAGTAATTGATTTTCTTGATGAATATGGCAGTGTTTATTTATGGGCTTATTTGTCTAATTATGTTGATAAAGTCTGCAAAATCTTTAATTCAGTGACAGAGAGTATGAAAGATCTATATTGTGAATTTAGTGATAGAAAATATGCAGATCTATATGATCTGTTGTAAATAAATAACATGGCTGAACCCTCAAGTGGACTCGTGGCATTCATATGCAGGATAGTCTCCATGTACTTTCTGTATGCAGCTGAACAACCTTCGGGTTTATGAACAAATAGCAGAATAGATGAGTGAAGCAAGACAGACTTAATCATAGTTTCATAAAATATTCACTTTAATACATATGTTTTTCAGCTTTCTAAGTGAGACATGTAATAGTTGAGAAGACCCTCTTTGCATAAGGTACTAACACAAGATGAATATGCTCATTTTCTACCTAGAGAATTGACCACAAAATCATGTGGCCTTGAACATCTAATCAAAATGCTATTATTCCCAGGATTTAGAATGGTCGATAAAAGGTCAAGATGATAATTTGTGGCTATATCTATATTTATCTCTCTCTGTCCTCGATCGATCGATCGATAGAGATAAAAATATGATATGGATCTACATCCAAGATGGCCGTTTAGGAACAGCTCAGGATTGCAGCTCCCAGTGAAAGCGCAGAGGGTGAGTGGACGCCGTGTTTTTATTGCCCACAGTCTAGGAAATTCCCGGGCAGACGTGCTCCACGGTCACCAGCGCGGCTGTTTCGGCCAGCGCGGCTGTGACGGCCAGCGCCGGCCAGCGCCGCTGCTTTGCCCCGCGCGGCTGCTTTGTCGGCGCCCCGGAGCCGCGGTTCTCCGTACAAAATACACTGGTCCGGGGGCCCTTTAGGCTGGCGAGTGGAGCCACGGGAAGTCGCCCATACGCTGGTTCAAAAAGGGGACTGAGCAGAGAACCAGGACAGTAGATTCCAGGGCAAAACAAAGAAAAAAAAAGCGCCACAAACCTCAGTGCCGCTGTTTAAGCCAGCGCAGTGAGTGGCCGCAGGGGAAAACAAACAGACCCCGGCGCCTCTTCAACAGGCGACTGGAACACCAACTTAAAAAAGGCTCTGAGGCAGGGAGCCAGGCGATCAGGCTCGGCTGGTCCCACCCCCGCAAAAGAACAGCAACCAGAAACTCTGGATTGAGAGTTTCACAGCAAGCGCAGCTGAACCCGGGACGGTCCAGCTCTGTCGGGGAGGGGCGTCCGCCATTACCGAGGCAGCCCGCCGTTGCCAAGGCAACCCGCCATTGCTGAGGCAGCCCGCCGTTGCCAAGGCAACCCGCCACAGCAGAGACTCCGCCCCAACAGAGGCGGGCCACCATCGCCAAAGCAGTTCTAACCACACCCATATAAACAGGACTGCAGGGAAGTTCACTCGGCAGCAGGGCGGAGCCCACAGCAGCTCAGCAAAGCTGCTATAGGCCGACAGTGACTAGGCTGCCTCCTTGCTGGGCTGGGCAGGTCTGAAGGAAAAAAAAAAAAAAAAAAGGCAGCGGCAGCATAACGGAAACTCATAAATAAAGACCTAAATCCCTGGGACAGAGCACCTGGGAACAAAAAGCAGTTTATGAGTTCTGCTGCAGTAGACCTAAAAGTACCTGCCTAGCAGCTCTGAATGAACAACAACAGAGCTCGCAGCTCACCATTTGAGCTCCTATAAAGAAGAGACCGTCTCCTCAAGCAGCTCCCTGACCCCTATATATCCAAAAAGACACCTCATAAAAGAGAGATCAGATTGACACTAGGCGGGTATCCTTCTGGGACAAAGATAGCAGAAGAAGAAAACTGGTAACAACCCTTGCTGTTCAGCAGCTGCTGCAGGTGAACCCCAGGCAAGCAGGGCCTGGAGTGAACCTCAGCAGACCTACAGCAGAGGGGCCAGACTGTCAGAAGGAAAACCAAGAAACAGAAATAACCTCACCATCAACAAACAGAACATCAATCTGAAAGATTTGAG